>NC_142017.1:11714689-12014689 GCF_049901735.1 Notechis scutatus | reverse complement strand
CTTTTGCATCCTATCTTTCATTATTCTATTCTACTATTTCTTTGATATTAGTGTAACTTTGTAAAAACCATGATGTAAAAAAGATGTTGAGACTCTAGAAAGAAGAGCAGAGAAGAGCAACATAGGTGATTAGGGGACTGGAGGCTAAAACATATGAAGAACGGTTGCAGAAACTGGGTATGTCTAGTCTAATGAAAAGAAAGACTAGGGGAGACATGATAGTAATCTTTCAATATCTCAGAGGCTGCCACAAAGAAGAGGGAGTCAAGCTATGCTCCAAAGCATCTTGAAGGCAGGACAAGAATCGACGGGTGGAAACTAATCAAGGAGAGAAGCAACTTAGAACTAAGGAGAAATTTCCTGACAGAACAATTAATCAGTGGAACAACTTGCTTCCAGAAGTTGTGAATGCTCCAACACTGGAAGTCTTTAAAAAGATGATGGATAACCATTTGTCTGAAGTAGTGTAGGGTTTCCTGCCTAAGCAGAGGGTTGGACTAGAAGACCTCCAAGGTCACTTCCAACTCTGTTATTCTATTCTATTTTCCTGCAACGAGTTGTTCTGCAGCAAGTTGGCTGTGGCAAGTTAGCTATGGTGTGTTGGTCATGGAAAGTTGGTCATGGTGAGTTGGCCATAGCAAATTGACATAGATCCTCCTGAAGTGGTTGCATATTTGCATAAGATGGGACATGTTGAAGCTTCATAGCTTCTTAACTTGGTATCATTAAAATAATTCACCCACCCACCCAATTCAGACAGTGAATTTTGTGCCTAAGCAACAACTGCAAATCCTTTTTTGTAGATGTAAAAGCATGAGTTTGTCTTAAAGCAAAATAAAGCATAATCCTTCGTGCTGGCCTCTTTCCAGGTTTCCAATATCAAATAACTAGAGCTCAGTTCAATGCAATGCTTTCAAGAATACTTTGAGAGGTTTTATGTAACAGCAACTTCTCAGCCCCACATTCTGACATTTTAAAAAAAGAAAAAGAAAATAGAAGGTCTTGTTTTATTTTACTTAATGTTTATAAGGTTACCTATTCAAGGCTTCCATGTTGCTTTCCATATATTAATAAATTCCACATTAAATGATTCTTCAAGTACACATTGTTGCTAGCCCCTCTTTTTAACCATTTTTTTTTCTATTAATTCTTTGGCACAGTCTTCAAGGTTGCAGTATTCTTTCTTTTGTTGATGCTGTCATCGTCATTGTGTCTTTGCTGAACACACTAAATGTGATGGAACAGAGGTGCATTAGTGCACTCATTAAATCTATGGAATGATCTCAAAAGACATTTGCTTTCCTGTATGTTTGACAGCATCCTCATGATTCATTTTAATCTCCTGCATCTCTGGTCCCCCTTTTTTACCTTTTCAGGAAAGATTTTTTTAAAAAAAGATTCAAGTGCCCTACAAACTATTCATTAAGAGAGGAACCTGAGAAGGGGTTTTGGTTCATCACATACAGTGTTATCTCCATAGGCAGGCAACAGGCTTCTGGGAATCCTAAATAGAGCTATGCACAAATGGCCTTCTGAAAACCTTCACCAAATTATTGGGGAAAGAAATTGAGTGACTGCATTTCCCAAGATTCCCTTAAGAAGGAGAAATTATTGGACAATTTGTCAAGGGAAGGATACCACCACTGAAAAAGCCCCAAAAGAAAACTCTTCGGGACTGAATCTCTATAACCAAGCATAAAAATCTGGTGTTTTAGAAAGATCAATATGAAAATATTGATGGGATTCCATATCATACTAGGCACATGTAAAAAGGGGAGAAGGTCAAAGAATACAAGGTAATCCCAAAAGAAGATGAAGAGACAACATCAGAGACACACTACAGTAGAATCAATTAATGATGGTTGAGGCTGCCAGAAGAGCAAGAACCAAAACTTTGCATCTGCCTCAACCCATGAAGTGGTAAAAGATGAAGTAAAGGTGGAAGAGGAGAAGAGAATATGAAAATAAGGCATGTGTCCAAAAGTTGTATATCAAATAAATAGTGGTTTAAGAATGAACTTTGCATCAGGAAATGTGGGTCTAAAATTGTTTAAATGAAGACGGTTCACATAAAAATAATTGAGAAATGGGAGTTTCCAAAACAAAACAAAAAATGTTTCTTGAGAGTGTGGTTTAAGACTACAGACATTAAAAAATGTTATTTTAAAAAGCAATATTCTTATATAAAACACCATTAGAACAATCAATGGATCATCATTTTTTTTTGTCTACTTCAATCAAATACACTGGATTTATCCAGCTCTGCGCAGATCTATTCTTCTCTGCAAGAGTTCTCAAAACAAAGCCCTGGATGGAATCTCAAACTAATAGGAGTGCTGTGGTATCAATAAAGCCATGGTGGTAAGAAATCTTGAAGATAGCAATAGCAAAAGCACTTAGACTTATATACTGCTTCACAGAGCTTTACAGCCATCTCTAAGTGATTTACAGACTCAGCATATTGCCCACAATAATCTGGATTTTCATTTTACTGCCTTTGGAAGAATGGAAGGCTGAGTCAACGTTGAATTGCTGGCAGTCAGCAGTCAGCAGAATTAGCCCGCAATACTACATCCTAACCACTGTGCCACTATGGCATTCACTTTGCCTTCTTGTTCTTTCCTGGATTGCTCCCTTTGAAATTTATAATCCACATGTGAGAGTCTGCAAGGGTTTCTTCCAGAGTTTATGATTCAATTACAACTGAGATGTCACCAAGCCATAATCCTCTGCTTGATAGACTTGGCCAGCCGCACACCTTAATCAAAGAGGCATCTATGTGACATTCAAGAGTGTGCTCAGAATTTGAGCATAGCAGCTGGAGAGAGGAATAAAGGCGAAGGACAACAAAGTAGTCATAGCTTGTTGCACTGACGTTCAGCATCACAGCAGTCATTCTGAAAACCAAAGTGAAACTCGGCAAAAATCCAATGGCTCTCTACCACTGCTGAAAATTGCTCAGTGCCTAAAGGGAGATGAAACAAATCTTTCCATTCCAAAAAAGGAACCCCAAGATTTATGTGGTGATGACAGCTGCTCATCACCAATATTTTAAGGGCTCATTGAAATAATAAAATAGCTGCAATTACTTCGATTAGAAGACATGCATATAGTAGTCTCCTTTTTAGCACATTAATGCATTAATGTGGAAAAACGGGTCTTGTTCCTGGAATCTTGGGTCATTCCTTCCTGCAGAACATCTAAGACATCAATTAGAGGACACAGTTTTAGGGTTTTTTAATTTTTTTAAGTAATGAAGGGGGAAAGTTCACAAGCAATTGTGAAGAAATACAATAGTTTGTACTTTTTTCAAGTATATCCAAGTATACATAACTTCCAAGAGTTATGTATTTGAGATCGGAGGATCTATAAATCAAAGGAATAAATCAAATAAATAAACACAATTTTGGAACTTTTTCCAATACTTTAGTCAGCAAATGTGAAAAATTATGACACTGTAAGTGACCTAAAAAAAATGCAAGGGATGCAAAAACTGCATAAGATCAGAAGCCGAATGACTGAGCTATATTAATACTGAATTAAATAAAACTACCAGGTGGCCTTTACTTAAATAATTCATTGAATTAATCCATTTAAATCCTCCATTTGCTGTCTAAGTGGACAGTAAAAACAGGCTAGCAAATATATATAAATCTGAATGTTTATCATCTGTCATCCTCCCCATGCAAAGACACACTATTTCCAGAATCTTCATTCAACAAATATTTTAGCAAATGGCCAATAATGCAAAGCAATATAGTAAAATTATGTAGTTAAACTGTTGGGCTGGGACTAGATAAGCCCAGGCTCACATTTTCATTTCATTAGTGAGCTCACTTGATAACATTAAGCCAATCTTCTCCTACGTCGCCTTCGGTCCGATCTAAGTATAGTATATCAAATCATACATTGCAATGTCCTACCTGTCAATGAATACTTCAGCTTCAACCATAACAACACAAGAGCACACAATAGATACAAACTCAAGGTTAACTGCACCAAACTTGATTGCAGGAAATACGACTTCAGCAACAGAGTGGTCAATGTCTGGAATACTCTACCTGACTCTGTGGTTTTTTTCCCCAAACCCCAAAAACTTTAACCTTAGACTGTCCTCACTCCTTTCCTAAGAGGTCTGTAGGGGGCGTGCACTCACTCCTTTCCTAAGAGGTCTGTAGGGGGCGTGCATAAGCGCACCATCGTGCCTACCATCCCTGTCCTATTGCTTCTTTTATTTTTCTTATATGTATCCATGTATTCATAACTATGTTTTTACTTTTTTAATTTAATTGGAACTTAACATATGGCTTTGGTTGTTTGTGCTTGACGTATACATTCTTCTCAAGCAAATTCCTAACTGATGAAATTTAGGACTCTTTTTCCTTCACAGTGAGGTAGAAAGAATCTGACAGATAATTTTGCTGTTGTATCATCTTTGACTAAGGGAGATTCTGACCTTTCAATATAAACTGGCTTCATTGTCTTCAGCGACCACCCTTCAGCCAAGCATATTGCTAAGGAAAGATCAATGGATGGGTATGGGGAAATCAGAAAGGATTATGCCATTCACTTTAACCAGCACTCATTTTTCATTTTCATCAGTTTATGTTATGAACCGGCTAAAGACCAAGACATTTATACAAATGAACAAGCTAATCATAATTTATAAGAAAATAATTGGCAAAACAAAATGCTTATATCTCTTTGAGGTGGTATCCAGCAGGTTCTGACCAGTTCTGGAGAACCGGTAACAGAAATTTTGAGTCATTCGGTGAACCAGCAAATTCCACCTCTGACTGGCCCCGCCTCCATCTATTCTCTGCCTCCCATCGAGTCCCAGCTGATTGGCTGGGCCTTCTTTCATTGCCCTGCACAGGAGAACAGAGCTGGAAAGCAGGTTAGTGGGGTGGGGAGGGAATAGGGATTTTACAGTAACCTTCCCCTAAGAGTGGGGAGGGAATGGAGATTTTACAATATCCTTCCACTGCCACACCCACCAAACCACACCCACCAAGCCACGCCCACAGAACCAGTAGTAAAATTTTGAATCCCATCACTGGTCAGAAGCCTGGAAATAATGACAGTATATAGTATTGTGCAGTTAATCACACTCTTATAAAAAACAGCAGCACAAATGACCGAGTGGGTAAAATCAATTGGAGAAATAAAACCATTCTCAATTAAACTTTGAAAGGAGTATGTAAAACATAGTACTATATTTTTGTTAACCTGTCAGAACTCTTGAAATCAAACCAATGCACCTGCAGGAAAAATGTGAAGGTTTTTCGTAGATATTGCAAAAGAAAACTAAGTCATGTTTCAATGCTTTGTATATGTAAATATTGGGTATTTCCTTCATTTTCACCTAGACTTCTCTTTATTAGGCTGACTGTCAGTTTGCAGCAGGGAGATTGTGTTTTTTAGGCATGTGTTTTTTAATATGTAAAGCCTCTCATGTCTTCATTGTAAAGTTAAGGAGGAATCACGTTTCAAATTACTTCTTCCTGTCTTAACTGGTGTTGCGCACAAAACCTAGCTAATTTTCTCCTCAATTTTCAACAGAATAACAGAGTTGGAAGGGACTTTGGAAGTCTTATAACCCCCTGCTCAATACCACTCCAGACAAGTGACTGTCCTGTCTCTTCTTAAAAGCCTCCAATGATGGGGCTCCCACAACTACTGAATGCAAGCTGTTCCACTAGTTAACTATTCTCACTGTCAATAAAATTATTCTTAGTTCTAGGTTGCTTCCCTCCTTGATTAGTTTCCATTCATTGTTTCTTGTCTTGTCTTCTGGTGCTTTGGAAAATAAGTTGACCACCTCTTCTTTGTGGCAGCCCCCCAAATACTGGAATATTGCTACCATGTCACCCAGCCCTTCTTTTTTTCACTAGAATAGACATACCAGTTCTCCAATTTGTTGAAAGAGATTCTGCCTTTGGAATTTGAAATTTATTTCAAAACAAAGAAGAATTGCAGTGAAATTATCCTGGGTGTAGTACAATATCTTTGCATGCTTGGGGCAACAAATGCATAAGGATTCCATGTCTTGTCTTATTTTCATGATCTAGTAGCCTCTCCAACTCTCCGTAGCCTCTTATGGCTTCTTATATTTCAGTTTACACAAAAAGGAAGATCTAAAAGGTAATTGTTATTTTTTCCCAGAATGCAAATTGTGGAAAGCCAAAAAAAAAAAAAAAAAACCTATTTCAGAGTGATGGAAAGATGTATCAGAGAAAGCAACCCAAGGAGAAAACAGAAAATCACAAAACAACTCTACCACCTTCAATAACCAAGCAAACTTGAACCCATCCCCCCCTTAAGAAAACAGAAAACATGAGAAGACAACTTCTTGTGAATTACAAAACAGATGTTGGTACAAAATTACATTTACCTAACTTTTAAAAGTGAAAATTTCAAGCCCAACCCTATGACCCTCCAAATGTTGGCAAAATAGGACTTCGGGGGTCTCTCTTAGGATTTATGGAAGACCAAACTTTCCTCAAACCTGGGTTGAGATCAGAAATGTGCCATCTTTCTCCATCCAATTAAGGAGAATATGTGTAGCTATGGATTGAAATGAGGGGTCCTTGGTGCTCTCTGAGCTTTGTTGTTTTCTTGCAGACGTTTCATTACCCAAACTAGGTAACTATCACTCATGATGTTTCCTAGTTTGGGCAATGAAACATTCACAAGAAAACAACCAAGCTCAGAGAGCAGCAAGGAATCTTCATTTCTCAATTCCTTCTTTCCTTAAACATCTGGTGTGAACCACATTGACAACATGTATCTTATATCATTGTGCAAAGTATGTGAGCTGTGTGATTTGTATGATGATGTCATGATGAATATAACATTGTTTACCCTCTCACTTTTTCTAAAGACATCCAAGATTCTGTATCTTCCACTTCTTTCCTTACTGAAAAATTCCTGAAATGTCACGCTGTATGTTTTGATGGCCATCCTAGCATCAATGTTAAGCACAATATGGACATGTTTTAAATTCCAGCAATAGAGGAGGACAAGGGTTTAAGTTCTCTTTGCTTCTTTCTTTTTTCTTTTTCCTCAGGAGTTCATTAGATCACTTCCCCATCACAGACTCAACAAAATATTTTTGCCATTAAGTGTACAGCACACAAATATGGTACTTATCAATGTGGACGGCTCGAAGAGAAAGTTGTCACTGTAATTTTTAAAAAGTGCCATTCACCCCTAAGTTTCTTTCCTCCCCAGGATAAACAGAAATTTATCTGAATAATTGGTATTTTGTCTGCTACATTTATGGAATGCATGTATCATTTTGAGTTCATCAGATAAGGCTACTGCCAAGCTCAAGGTTACGAGGTTGAGAGCAAAGGCAAGATCCCAGTTGAAACCCAAACAAACAAGCAGTGGAAATTATTTTCTTTACTCTTTCATCTTTTAATGCTTTCAATCTATTTGGGCTGAGGCCTTTCAAAAGCAAAACAAGTGAGACACTTTTACTGGAAAAGGAAGGCCCAATTACAGAAATACAAGACTTCTGCAACAAAGCTTAAAATTATTCAGATGAAAATCAAGAGTCTATTTGAGAGTCACCATGGGGTTTAATATCCCTCTTTTTTGTGGCGATGTTGATGCTCCTTTCCTCTCTCTTATTACAGTCTTTTGAGATAGCATGTTTTGAACTTTAGCTTCGTTTATTCTGACCCAGGGGATTTCTCATGCACCACTACAAAAAACAGTCATCCTATGCTTTTTTATCAACGAGAGTGCAACACAAAGTCAACAAACTTAAAGGATTTTCACAGGCATTGTGAACTACTAATTAAACTGTACCAGCCACTTAGCAATGAGAAGTGGGGGTTAAAATGCCTTAAAATATGTAGCACTTCTATTCAATTCATTATTTGAACTGCCAAATTGCAGCAACAGTCAGTCAGCAGAAGTAGCCTGCAGTAGTGCATTCTAACCACTGCGTCACCAAGGCTCGAAGGATTAACTCATTGCTTGATTTTGGCTATTTTTTTTCCTATTTTTCTTTCCTCTATCATTCACCACCTCGGCTGATTACTGGAAGAGGAGAGGAGAGCAGGGCAGGAATGAAATGAAATGAAATGGAATGGAATAGAATAGAATAGAATAGAATAGAATAGAATAGAATAGAATAGAATAGAATAGAATAGAATAGAATAGAATAGAATAGAATAGGTTTCATTTATTGGCCAGGTGTGATTGGACACACAAGAAATTTGTCTCTGATGCATAAGCTCTTAGTGTAATACAAACAACAAAGTAATATAATCATAATTAATCAGCACAACAAAGAATGTTCCTTCTACTCCAACTCAGAAAGCTCAAACTGCCCAAGGAGCAGTTGATACAGTTCTACAGAGGAATCATTGAGTCTGTCATCTGCACCTCTATAACTGTCTGATTTGGTTCTGCAACCCAACAGGATAGACACAGACTTCAGAGGATAATTAGGACTGCAGAAAAAACAATTACTACCAACCTGCCTTCAATCAAGGACCTGTATTCTGCATAAGTCAAAAATAGGGCTGTGAAAATATTTACAGACCCCTCACATCCTGGACATAAACTGTTTCAACTGCTACCCTCAAAACAATGCTATAGAGCACTGCATATCAGAACAACTAGACACAAGAACAGTTTTTCTCCGAACACCATCACTTTGCTACACAAATAATTCCCTCAACACTGTCCAACTATTTACAAAGTCTGCATTACTATTACTATTAATCTTCTAATCACTCCTTATCACCCATCCCACGTGTCACTGTATGACTGTAATTTTGTTGCTTGTATCCTTACAATTTATATTGACTATTTCCTAGTATGATTTGATTGCTTATTTTACCCTCTGACTATCATTAAGTGTTGTACCTGATGATTCTTGACTCTTGATGAATGTATCTTTTCTTTTATGTACACTGAGAGCATTTCCACCAAGACAAATTTCTTGTGTGTCCAATCGCACTTGGCCAATAAAGAATTCTATTCTATAATAATGAGTCCAATAAGAGAAGGATAATAATGATAATAAATTATAAGTAGGAGCAATGGCTCAGTGATTAAAGACTCTGAGCTTAAATCAGCTGGAAAAATCAGCTGACAGCCTGGGTTCGAGATCCAAGTGCCGAGTAACGGGATGTGCTCCTGTTCCAGCTCCTACCCACCTAACAGTTCAAAAGCATGCAAAACACTGTGCCCTACAGTCAAAACACTGTGCCCTACAGTCAGGCATAAATAAACAGGGAAAGCTCTACCTTTAATGACTAGCATCATTTTATTCTAACCCCTCCCCTGTCCCTCCTCTGTTTGAAATCACATCTTTTACATTCTAACACTGGGGAAATGAGGCTGTCTAGTGCCTTAATAGGTGTTGTGTTTGTCCCATTTGAAAGCTACTCCACATTTCTAAACTGAAGTATAAAAATGCTTTAGTTTATTATTATGGTTGTTAGTAGTAGGATTGTATTTCTAATCTCTATAATAAGTGAAATTATCTGGAGAGGTTATAATAGTTATTTTAAAATCTACATGTTTCCAAAAATGTTTTTAAATGAAGGAGGGGAAAAGGAATAGTAAAATAAAGAAACAATGAAATAACCTGGGAGATGTGAAACCTAACTCTTCAGGTGCAACAGAGCTATTTGAAATCAAACTGAATACAACATTTTAGAAAAACTATAAGAAATGTATTTTTGTGATCTCTCCACAAACAAACAAGCAAAATAATACAAGCTGATGTCCAGGATGAAAAACTTTACTTTTCCTAAAGCAATTTAGGAAATTCTTAGAATTAAGACAGCTGATGTCTCAAGGTACAGCATTTTTTCTCTCTAGGTGTTACTACATAAACATCACTTCCATGAATCTTAATTATTCATGGTTCACACAATATGCAACAGAAATTTCCCAGCTAATCTGCTAACATTAACAACATTCAAGATGCAACAATTCTTGAAAAAAGAAATAAAAAGTTTATCTGGTATTGTTTTATTTTTTTGTACGTGGGAGTACATGTCACTAAGGATAATTTCAAAGCTCCTCATTGCCTTATGGACTAGAATGCGTCTTCTAGTCCATAAGGCATCTGGAACACACCCAGCCAAGGAAGTGTATGATAATCTATAGGAAATTATTGGATCTGGGAGGAACAGCAACCCATCTTTTAGGGCAAAAAGTACAGAAAAAATCAAAAGAAAGAGCTGTTTTTGTCACCTGCAATTGCTCTGAGTTGGTCTGAATTTCCTCCATATTAAGATCTTCTACAGGTCAGGCTAGTGTCATTTTAGTACAGTTTGCTTTCCTGATCAGCTGGTGGTCCATTGTTGATGCCATCAAAAGAGTAGATTCAACTTTGGAGGCTTTTTTTTTTAACTTTTGTAGGGTTTTCTTAAACCTAAGAATAGAAATGAGAGGTTTCTTGGATACAAATTCCTCCAATTTCCACCTTTACCATCTCCAGGACACCAAAGTTCCGTCCCAGGCTTATTTCTGAAGGGAAAAAAAGATGTTCTGAGGGAAAAAAGATGTCAGAATGCTAGAAACCCAAATTTAGGGTGCTGAAGAGATGAAATGAAATTGTTCCCATTCTGATTATCTTAAAATCTATGGATTCATTAAATTGCTTTAGACATATTAGACATTGTATTGTTCCCAACATCTGGCAGATTTTTAGTCTCCTCTGAGCAGCAGTGATCAACTTGTACATATTTGGCAGTTCAATGTGAAGGATTGTCACCTAACAGAACAATAGCGTTACAAGGGACTTGGGGGTCTTTTAGTCCAAACTCCCACTCAAGCAGGAGACCCAATACTATTTCAGACAAAAGGTTGTTCAATCTCTTCTTAAAAATATTCATGATGGAGCACCCATAAGTTCTGGAGGCAAGTAGTAGCAGTGATTAATTGTTCTAGCTATTGTTCTAATGTATAAAGTTTTCTGGGACAGAAAAGAAGCATAGGAAATTCAGAGATGGGGCAGACTCCATGCTCCATGCTATTCAAGAAAAGCCAAGATTTTCATTTATACACCATCAAGCCTATAACAACACTCTCCTGAAAATATCTTCTCCTTGAAAATAAATGTTGAAAATAAGTTATTTTCCCATCAGATTGAGACTGAATGGTCCAGCAGTATTAATGCTTCAGAATTTAACTATTGCTAGTTAAGAATACTCCAGAGACAACTAAACATCAGAAAGGACATGAAAGCCACCAGTTCATTCTGGCTTATTACCCCAGGCAGCCTTGGAGGCAGATGAAGTGATGTGAGCTGCAACAATGAACATTTAAGGTTAGTATTCCATTGATTAAAGTGTCCAGGGAGTTTTTATGGGTTTGCACTGCCAGTCATCCAGTAGAAAGTTATTCTTTCATTACTCCCAATCTGAGGAACTTTTTCTTTACCTGTTTCCGTTGTTACTGATAGTTGATAAAAATCATATACAACCACTTACAAAACAAAACATTAATTAGCTGCCCAGATTTTTCTGGCCCTTTTCCACTGATAGGGAATATAAATAGCCCAGTTTTCTCTTTCTTTTGTTGAAACACTACAACAATGAGACAATTGCTATCCCAAAAGAAAGCCAATAAAGATGCTTGAGGAAACCATCTCAAATATCACATTATCTGGTTTGAAATTAATCTGCAACAATGCAGGATGGCCTAGATATAAAATGAGAAAGGTATGTTTGCTCCAGTTCTTAAATTAAAAACAAATATAAACATAATCTTGTTGGAAATATTTCTTCATGGAAAACCTGAATGCAGATGTATACCTATCATAGGAAATTCAATGTGACTCTTTCCCAGGTAAGTGAGTAGACATACATTCTAGTTTTTTTTTCCAAGCAGGAGTAATAAGATTAGTTGTTGGCACTTCTTTTGAAGTACTGTAGGTTGTTTATAAATGTTTGAACACATAAGTAAATCATTTTGTTAAGAATAAGATTTGACTCTGCATGAAAGAAATCTGAGCTTGCATGACATTAAATTATGTTGTGCTAAGAGTCAGTGTGATATAGCAGTTATGGTGTTAGATTAGGAACAGGAAAACCTACATTCTGCTCCATCTTCGGTCATTCAAGCTCCCTGGGTGACTTTAAACCAGACACACTCTCCCAGCACAACCTATTTTGTGGGTCTGTTGTGAGAGAAAATAGTATTCTGTACAATTTCTTGAGTTCCTGAATGAAAGGTAGAATGAAAGTTAAGAAATAAATATAGTGTATCCTGGGCGTCATCAATCTATGGCTCTGGAGCTGCATGCAGCTCTTTGGATTCTCTGCTGTGGCTCCCTGTTGGGTGATCCCACCACTGGCTTGCCACGCCCCTTGCCCTCCCCTCCCAGTCACTCTTTGCTTGGCCGGGGAAGGTAAAACACAAAAAACAGAAATGAGAGGGAGGGAGGGAGTGGGAGACAGAGAGAGAGAGAGAGAGAGAGAGAGGAGAGAGAGAGGGAGAGGGAGAGGGAGAGGGAGAGGGAGAGGGAGAGGGAGAGGGAGAGGGAGAGAGAGAGAGAGAGAGAGAGAGAGAGAGAGAGATTTTCCACAGAAAATACTGGGAGTCACAAAACCTGGGTAGACATGTGTGTGTGGGGGGGGGGGGCTGTCGTGTGACTAGGTGGGAGTGAAGTTGAGTTGACCAGGCCCACCCAGGTTTTAAGACTCCCAGTGTTTTCTTTTCTGTGGGAAACGGGTCCAAATGGCTCTTTGAGTGTTTAAGGTTGCGGGTCCCTGGTGTATCCTAATGTAAGAAATAACAGGTCTTTTGGTCATCCCACATACAGTATACAATATTTGTATAGCAAATATTAAGCAGGTATAATGTTTCCAGGGCACAATGGCTCAGCGGTTAAAGATGGCTGCAGAGCTGACAGCCCAGGTTTGAGACCCGAACTCCATGCAATGAGATGAGATGCTGTTCCTTGCTCCAGCTCATGGCCACCTAGCAATTGGAAAGCATGCAAATGCAAGTAGATAAATAGGTACCACTTCAGTGGGAAGGGACCAGCATCCTGTGTACCTTTGGTGTGTTAAACCATATTGGCCACATGATCACAAAAATTGTCTTCAGACAACACTGGCTCCCTCAGCCAAGAAATGGAGGGCACCATGCCCTAGAATTGGATATGACTGGCAGGGAAACCTTTACCTTTATAATGTCCCCAGTTTCAGCTTCAAAGCTGCAGAAGTGATACAACCAGAGCTGTACTGCGAGGCCATGATGCAGTTTCTTGAAAATTAAAAGCCAAAGAGGACAATGAGAGAGAGAAGTGATGAAGGAATTGGCAAAGAGCCAGTCTCATTTAGTGGTGAAGGTACCAGGCTAGAATCTAGGAAACTGTGGATTCTAGTCCTGCCTTAGAGATATAAAATTGTCAGGGTGACTTTGGATCAGTCATCTCACAAGGTTATTGTTACATGGAAAATAGGAAGAGAAAAGACTATCAGTCATGTTGGCGTCTTGACTTATTTATAAAAATAACAAATGCAAGATATAAATAGAATAATAAAAATAAACTGGGGGGCATACCCTAGACCAGTACTGATTTTCTATGCTGCTGATTGCAACAATTAACAATTTTTTTCAGTCTAAAGTATTGGGGAGTGCATTAGAGACTGGCTATAGATTTCATTCAATTATATTCATTCATTCATTCCATTTATATCCTGACATTTGTATTTTATAAGTTGGTATTCATAGTGCTCCCCATATATTTTCCCCCAAACCACCTTCTCTGTAATGTACGTTGTGCTGACAGAGTGACTTGGTTTCCCATTTTTTCTTTAATAAAGATGGTGCTTGTGGCCATCACTTCACCTACATATGTGGTAAGCACCAGGAAGAAGCATGGGAGACAAATACTCATGGTTTGCTTCAAAACTGAAATCCTACAACATGGCTGCTTTAAAAGACTGTCTCCATAATATCATTAATCCAGGATCTAAAATGATTTACACCTCTAGTAATAGGCAAAGAGAGAAACTCCCACTCAAAATAGACTACAATGTGCTAACTGAGGAAATGGTTTTATCTCAGTAATCTCTTATGCCAATCCTATGGTCCAATTTTTCTTCTTTCTATTTTTAAAGAGAATAAAATGATAAAAATCTGGAGAGGTTGTTGACATAAGTGAGAAGGACATCCTTATCTCTTTCTCAGTGGACTACTTTTCATATCAAAATAATATATCTCCTAAATTGACAGCTAAGATACCAATATACCTTTTCCTTTGTAGGACAAAATGTAAAATGAAGTGATTTGATTAAGAAAAATTATTGGGGCAAATTTAACTCTAACTGGTTGGGTGGTGATTATTAATTCCTTCTTCAATGTCATGTTGCATCTTTTCCAAGGACAGAAGAACCTCCTGTGTAATTCATGGGGTGTGCAAGCAACCCCACCTGTTTTTATCCATGACAGAATCAGCATACAGAGTCCCAACCTATATCAGGGCCATCATTATGAGGCATCTCAGGAAACTGTCACATAGTTTAGAATAGCACAAAAAAGATGTTTGTCTATTATCTACAGAATCTGTAATGTCAATCTTACCAATGTTGCTTCTAAGCACTCCCAGGTGATTATTTTTATCTAAAGAGAACTAAACAGATTGGAACCAGAATATCAGGGGAATTTCTTCTCCTGTCTGAGTCAGCATAGAATCCAAGCCCATAATCTGAAGTCCTACTTCTCAGATCCTAGCAATCAGATCTATGTGTGAAAGGTTCAAGTTGACTACTTTATTGTGTTCTATCTATAGTACAAGGATCTCCCCAGGCTGCTCACCTTCCCTTGGGAACAAAAGATGGAATTTAAGGGAGGGTCAACCTTTGGTCTGTTGTGGCTACACAAGGACTCAAGGCTAACTCCCCACCTGCTCCTTGCCTGGCTGGAGACTTCCCCACATGCTATTTATTTCACCTTCTCGAAAGTTAGTAAGAGACCTAAGATGGGGACTACTATAGTTGGATGCCAAAATCTGGACAGACAGCAAAGGTAAAGGTTCCCCTTGCACATACATGCTAGTCATTTCCAGCTCTAGAGGGCAGTGCTCATTTCCGTTTCAAAGCCAAAGATCCAGCGCTGTCCGAAGACATCTCCATGATCATGTGGCCGGCATGACTAAACACCAAAGGTGCATGGAATGCTGTTACTTTCCCACCAAAGTGGTCCCTATTTTTATACTTGCATTTTTTGCATGCTTTCAAACTGCTAGGTTGGCAGAAGCTAGGAGAAGTAGTGGGAGCTCACTCTGTTACGTGGCACTGGTGATTCGAACCGCTGAACTGCCAAACCTTTCTGATTGACGAGCTCAGCCTCTTAGCCACTGAGCCACTGAGTCCAGAGAGTAGATAGCAGCAAAGAGTTTCTGTACCCTTTGACAGGCCTCCTGTCATGCAGATTCTGCCATCTAGATAGATTGCCCCACATCAGACAGGGAAAACAGAACTGTAAGAAATCCCTAGGGTTGGATTACATTTCCTATTGTTAGCTACTCTCACCTTCCTTATCTAAATTATTTGGCAAAGGGAAGAATTTTCCCTTGAAGAGAATTCTTCTTTTGATCTTTGACTAGTTCATCTTAAGAAAAGCCTAGCTGGCAAGTCCTAAGTTCTTATGAAATTATTTTTAAAACCTCAGCAAAGAAATTAATGCTTTGTAACAGTATCAGATAATTTAAGCATCAGCAAAATGGAGTGCTGAACAATGTTTCGTACACAGCTCTGGTTTCATCTGGTGGGTTTTTCTTCTTCTTCTTCTTCTTCTCCTTCTCCTTCTCCTTCTCCTTCTCCTCCTCTCTTCTCCTCCTTCCTTCTTCTTCTTCTTCTTCTTCTTCTTCTTCTCTTCTTCTTCTTCTTCTTCTTCTTCTTCTTCTTCTTCTTCTTCTTCTTCTCTTCTTCTTCTTCTTCTTCTTCTTCTTCTTCTTTTTGGGTTGGCTTTCATGTTTTCTTGCCCTGTCTCTGGCATAATCAAGACCAGGTGAGTGAAAAAGTCACCATTTGGGAAAGCCCTCCCCACATCCCCCAGTCAATATGCTTCACATTTTCAGTCTGCACATACTTCTTACTTTATTTTAATTCTGTTGAGCAAAAAAAAAAAAGATTAAAGAAGTGAGTAGAACAGCAAACTTCCATTCCTGCAAATATCCCCAGAGTTATAAATTCTGATGTTTAATAGAGAACTACAGCCTCAGGAGGATTTCCATAAAGAGTGTTTATGTTTTCTTTGCCTTACCCATAATTATGAAATTCAGAGGCTGTAAGTCACTGTCTGCATAACACTATCAACTCTCTTACTTTCAAAGATTCATTAAAGCAAAAAGTTGGGTTTTGACTGGAAAAAAAGTTTACTAATGACTCATTAAACTGAGGATATAAAAGGGAGGGGTAAGGTGGTCTGAGGGCAATAAACAGAATAATAGGATAGTAATGTGGCTGTGACAAGGAGCTCCATTGCAATGTGGATTGAAAAATTGTATATTTTAACAATCATTCTGGAAGTTTATTGAGATAAGCAAGAAATTTTCTATTAATTGCAGTGGCATCTACAATGAAAAGAAAGAGTAGATAGTTCCTCTGATATATAGTCATACCCGGAACATTCAGCCCTCAAATTCACAAATCTACTTTATTGAGAACAAAAGGAAAATCACAACATTATATCTTATATTTGCTCTGTCTTTCTTGTTTGGCCTTAGATAAAAGAAAACAATGCCTATCCTCTTTTTCTTTTAATCCCACTGCTTACTTGCCTTTCTGACTAGATTATCTATAAGACTTTTAGTAATCCTCTGGTTTTGCAAACCTGCAAGTTTGTAAATATCTACTAAGAGTATTGAACAACATCATATCTCACTACTTTTTAGGAGGTGTCAAAAATGTATACTAAATTTGTGTAATCCCTTGTGAATTTAAACTGCTCTCAGTTGTTCATTGGAGGTGTGGTGGCTCAGTGGCTTAATGGTGCTGGAGATGGTCTCAGCTCAGGTGGTTTCATGTGGCAGGATGAGCTCCTGTCACTTGCCCCAGCTTCTGTCCATCTAGCAGTTCGAAAGCATGTTCTATGCAATGGGGAGATGATTTGGTGCTCTGTATAGGCAGTCAGATCCCTGACAGCTCTGAACCTTCCTGGTTGTGGTTCCAGTTTACGAGGCAGCTCCCAGAAGGGAGAGAGCCTTGGGTGATGCTGCAGGAAAAGCTACTCAACTTTTGCTCTGGTGCAGAGTCAGCTAGGCCTCCTGTGACATATCTTGGGAGGCACACAAGTGTATCCTATTACCTGCCAAACTACTATTCTGTAATAGCATTATGGTCTCCTGGCTAATGAAACAATGCCATGTGCTAATAACAATAATAATTTTTTTACATTACCCTGTTGAGATTTGTTTTAAATCAGTTCTTACTACAAAAAGTAACTTCACCTGCCATAAAGTAAGATAGCTTGTGACTGTCTTCTTCCAGGGTGTTTTTCAATATGTCAGTCCATTTTGTAATTATAGGATTTTGCCTCAGCTTTCCATTCAAGAAGAAATCAGGTCTGACCTTGAAGCTAGGTGCCAAGGTTGAGTAGGTACTGTCAACTGTTATGGGTTAGCACTCTCAGAAATCTTTTTAAGAATTCAAAAGTGCATGAAACATCTATGCATTTATTTATTTTTTTATTTATAAATTTTTTATTGATTTTTAAAAACAAACATAAACAAACAAAACATAAAACATAAAACATCTTTTTTGAAAGCAGCTTGATCCTGGGTTACATCTCTTCGTACAGACACAAATTCAAATTCATGCTCATTTTATATACCATTCCATATCTTATTACCATTCTACAGTTTCTATATAGCTTCTCCCCTCTTTTAACTTTCTTAATTTTATTTTATTTATTTCATCTCAATTCAGATCATTATACTTATATTCTTTGTCCTGTTTCAGCAGTCTATTATCTTTTCTCATTAAACAAAATTTCTCCTGTAATCACTGATTGGAGTGTGACGCCTTTATATCTTTCCCCTAAAAACATCTATGCATTTATTGCAATCCCTGAAATCTTCAATAGATAGTCATCCTAACATAAAGAAGGCAGAAATTAAAAGTAAAAGATGCCTAGAGAAGAATTTGACTCCAGGTGACTCTACATTGATATCTTGTTTCTTGACAACAGTACAAAAGAAATTTGTTATGTTTATATCTTGCCTTTTCTGCAGAACTTGAGGAAGATTTCAAGAGGGATCTTCTTTATTTGAACCTTACAACAGCACATTTATGTAGCTATAGAGTGATTGATCCAACTGATTCATGTGGTGAATTCTTGGACTGAGATTGGACATAATAGGGGAAGTTCCTGAGGGGAAGTTCCATAATCACAATGGCAACACTGAGTTGTGTCTATTCCTAGATACAGCAACTGCATGGGACCAGCTGTGAGAACATAAGCAGAGACTCCCTAGCTGATCCTAACCATCACTGAGCCATACTGAAAAGCTTTTAACTTTAGCTTTTAAGTACTTCCTTCTTGCCAGATCAATTGCAATGCTATCGGGATCACAGACATTATTCATATACTTTGGGCAATATAAACACATCACACTGACATCACCTTGACATGGATTGGATAAGATGACCCTCCATGCTAATTCAGGAAACAAAGAGAAAGCAGGGCACAGCCTTATTCGGAAACCATAGAAGTTTGCCCAATCAGCAATATTGTATCAAAGGCTTTACTTTTTGGAAGTTACTCTGCACAAACTTGACTTGTTAAAATTGCTATTTGTCTTTCTCTATTACATGATTTTTTTTCTCACCTTCCATGGATTTTGTAAATCTATTTCCTTTGCAAAATATTTTGCGGAAAATATTCTGCTTCTGTATACACCGAATCTAATCACTCCAATAAGCACATTTACTGGGGTTTATGGCATTGCAAATATTTCCATGGAAACAGATGATCAAACCTATCATTACAGCTTGTGTATAGAGGCAATGGCTATAGAAGAGTGAAAAGCAGTTACTCCCACTCAGATGTGGTCCATAGGTTTTTATAATGTTCTCTAAGCAACAAAAAAAAGTTAGGCAAAAGTAGCATTCAACATCATTAGTTTTATTCAAGGGATATGACTCAAGCTGTTTAAACTTTGTTTCACAATGTTAATGAAGTTCTTGTGTTTTCCATTGGTTAAAGCCACACAATCTAGAGTTAGAAGGAGGCATTGCAACCATCAAGTTCAACTTCCTGGATAGTGCAATAATCCAAAACTAAACCATCCCTGGCAGGTGGCTGTCCAGCCTATGTTTAAACACACTGACTGCAACCCAGTACCTTCTCTGGTTAATTGGTTTCAATGTCAAAGTGTTCTTTCTGCTGGAATGTTTTTCAGTCAGAATCTGCCTTTCCTTACTGTGAATCCATTACAGTGTGTCCTGCTCTCTGAAACAAGGGAGAAGAGGTTTTGAACTGATTCTTGCTCTACACAAGCATTCATTTGTGAGGTTAGATTTCAAGTGACACCACCCACAACACCTAGCAACCAACCTCATTAGATCTTGCAGAGTCCTGAATTTAGTGGTTCTTCCTCAAGTTATTCTAGGAGGAGGAGGAGGAGGAAGAGGAGGAGGAAGAAGAAGAGGAGGAGGAGGAGGAGGAAGGAGGAAGGAGGAGGAAGAGGAGGAGGAGGAAGAAGAAGAGGAGGAGGAGGAGGAGGAGAAAGGCTATGGAATATAGACAAATGAGTTAAACTCAGGTCTAGGAATATTCAAAGCAAGAAGATTAAAATTACTTCCCAATTTTATAATTTAGATTTTTTTTCTGTATGAATCTTAATCTTTAACATTAACTAGATGTTCTCCAAATTAGGTGTCATTTATTACTATTTCTATTGCTATAAGGACAACTTTAAAACAAAATATAACAACACATACAACTGCAAAACAATAACTACAGTCATCTACCAACTGACATCATTTAGACAACATAACATCAATCATTTCCAACTTTGCATGCTTGACAATGGACTATTTTAAAGTACTGGCATGTAAAGGATATTGTACATATTGAGATCAAGTGCTAGTCAGCATAGACATTTTTATCAAGTCATGATGATATCTGAATGTCCGCAAGATGCAGTTATAAATTTGAACATGAAATCTGATACAAACACCTAAATTTGTATGATGACATCATGATATGTATGTTGTTCTTTTCAAACATAGTGTATTGATGGTAGTGTAATGGTACTGGCAGTATTTCATATTTTAGAAAGACATGAAATATCTACATCTACCTTCTAAGCCATTCACTTGAAAAATCAGTGTGCAACCTGAGGATTTGTATGCCATGCATCAGCAAGATGGAAACTTTGGTCTATTTTTGACATCCATCTGAAAAATAAATATAACCCATCCATCTTCTAACTAAAATTGGGAACTGGAAGAAGAATATCTAGAGATCAATGTTGAACAGATCTCAGTGTCGACCCTAATATAAAATATGGCTACACATATGTCATCTTCAGGGTCGACAGGTCATTCCTAATAAATGGACTTGAAATGGAAAATGGATGCCATGGACTTTATTTTTTGGAACATGCTACTTGCATCAGTTGTGGTGCTTACTTGAAATTCGCAGACATCTGGACTTTATCTTTGCAACAAGAAATATAGTACTCTGTTTTTATTTAAAACAGCTTAAATGAAGCAAAGTTGGAATATTTTTATTAGATTGTCCCTTTAACTCTCAGTAGGAGTAGCTTGGAAATTATCCTTCAAAAGCAAGTAGAGCAAGCCAATATATCTTCTAAAATAAGGATTTGCATACTTCCCATAGCATAAGATTCTGGCATGGATTCTACCCAACTCAGATTCCTTCCAGTTATAAAATGAAACTCAATCATCCTTTCCACTCATACACCATCTCATCTGTAAAAAATATGAAATAATGCAGGCAAGCATCCCACCACCCACCCCTACAGATATCTGTCAGGAAGATGTTAGCAGCAGCTCAGAAGACTCAGTTTTCTCCAAACAGCAGCAAAGTCTGATTTCTAATGTGCTTTCCCAAGCAAGTTTCTAATTTCTTTAATGGAATGACTACATCAGTATTTTTTTTTAAATGAAAGCATTTATGTCTGTTTTTAATATTATTAAGATTTTCTGAAATCTGCCCTTTGGGAACAGCCAGTTTACAAAAAGGAAGAAAAACCAGGATGTCACAACAATAGAACTCAGAAGGTCATCACACAGCCCATGACCCAGGTCATTACAACCCAGGAGATTACAGCACAAGACCCAGGATGTCAAAACAATAGAACTCAGAAGGTCATCACACAGCCCATTACCCAGGTTGTTACAACACAGAAGGCTGATAGACATACAGCCAATACCTCAGCCACACATGTTCTTACGAAAAAGCCAGCCAATCTGCAAACATCAACTCCATCAACCAATCAAGAAATGACAACACAGCCAACCTCCCCACCAGTATTTATAGAGAGATGGCAGTTCTGATCATGCTTTGCTCACACAAGCACGAAGCCGAAAGCACCAGCCTGAAGATGGCGAGTGGGACCTCGTCGAAACGTCGCCAATATACTCTCAATCTTACATGAGAAAAGACCCAAACACGCCAAGACCTGCATACCTGTATCCATGAAAATCTATGAAAATATAATCAACTATCTATCTATCCTCTCTTTTTCAATCCATCTATCTATCATCTATCATTCTATCTAATCATCTATCTATCCTTTCTTTTCAGTCCATCTATCATTCTATCTATCTAATCATCTATCTATCATTTCTCTTTTTCAACATTATCTATCTATCTATCTATCTATCTATCTATCTATCCATCCATCCATCCATCCACCTATCTATCTATCGATCGATCTACTCATATCTTTCTATCTGTATCTCTAATTAAGATCATGCATTTGTAGAATATACTTTTTTAAATGAAAAAAACACTGTGAAAAAAAATTCTGCTACTTTTCAGTTCAATAGAACTGAAATAGAACTATTGGTAAATTAGAGAGCAGTGGAATGGGCACTGAAGACAAATTTTAATTTATTCAATGAATAGTGAGGAGAGAGGATGCGAGAGAATAAGCAGCATTTGCAAAAGGGAAGAGAATGTTGGCAAACTCATTCAGTTCAATTGGTGGCTTTAAATAACCCATTGGTGTTATTCCCAATATTATTATGTGTTGCTCTTTTTTTTAAGGCAGAGATCTGTTTGTCTGGAGCTTTGTAAAATTGAAAGAAAAGCAGTGCACACAAACCTGTTCCTGTCATATCTACTTTGGTGCCAGTATATGAAGTCCAATTATCAGTAATTTTATTTTACTCCCTCTTTCTCTCACCCTCTGAATTGTTGCAATTCCAACAATTTAACTATCTTTGATAAAGAAGTTTCATTTCAAAAAGCAACAAACAAAGGCAAAAGGAGTATTATTTACTGAGCAATTCCACAATAAATATAGATAAGAGGAGACTAAGCTGATATTCATTTATGATTACAACTCAGCTATAAAAGTGGATGCCATTCAAAAAGCAGCCTGCTTCCAAAAGGGTAGGCATAACACAACCATGAACTGCATTCAAATGTGATTGACATTGGAAAGCAATATATTACCTAGAGGAATGAAGGGTTTATTTGCTCACTCAAGCATGGAGGAAGGCCAGTTCAGCCTAAGCAGAGGTGGCCTATCATCTTGTTGCCAGATCACATTTGGATAGGTTTTTTTGAGGCTGGTAAACTCATGTGAATCTTTGATAACATGCCATGGGTACACTTGCAAAATAGGATCCACAGAAATAATCTGATTCTCAGGATGGAGATATAGTCTGCCCCAGAAAGCTCAAAAAATTCTCTTCAGAAATTCTGCTAGCTCTCAAGATGCTTTTGACCATCTATCTTATAGCCCCTGATCATGGTTCCCCCTCTTTCAAATGTCTTTATGGTACCCAGGTGCACTCTTTAAAATATAAGGATGCTGGTGTCATCATGTTTATCCTTCAGAAGGCCAGCTTCAATTGCATTAATAGAATGGTTAAAAGTTAAGTATGGGGAAAGAAAATTGCAAGTGCCGAAGGAGGGATCAGATGTCAATATTTATTACACTGATTGTCTCCGAGTTAGAGCTTTGTCTTTAAAGCCGCTGAATTTCTCAACATATGAGACAGAAAAACAGGTTTAAGAAACAAAGTCTACAAAAGGGGATCCTGGATCCATTACTGAAATGGACAGGTTGTGTGGGGTTGTAAATTTATCCAAAATAAGTGTATTCACAAAATTGAAAAGATGGCAAAAAAGGGATATGTGATAATTTTTTTCATCAAAGCTTAGGGTTTGACTTCAGAGCTTTTGAACATCTGATAATCATTCTATCCATACTAAAAGAAGCTTTATTGGGTTGACTGTTATACATCTTGGGTTAGCAAAATACTCCAGTTTCAGATCCAAATGATATTTTAATATGGGGCGACATAAACTTAACTATTTGCCATTCTTTAAAATAGCTGCATCATACAGTTACTCTAAATAACTGTTCCACAGCTCTCTAATGCCATCCTTCCATATACTTTACAAAACACAATAGTTTAGTTATACATCACATTAAAGCCAAATCCAAGCAAAACACAGTATGATTTAGCATAATATGTGAATTTATGTATCAGCCTCTAGAGACAGACTATAAACTTCAGAGACACATTTGATCACTCTTCACTCAAATATTGTCCTAAACATTGTAGCTGCAGAGCTACTAAAATTCTCAGCCATGCCCGGTTCAGACTCCACCAGTGAGACAGGAGCTAAGCTTCCAGTAAATTGGTATTAATGTATGATGTTGTGCCAACTCCATCAGGTTTTGCATGTTTTATATATGCCTGTAGGGAAAATACAGAGCAGCTTTTTCTCTTTTAATTCTGTCAATCATCTTCCACTTGGTGGGGACTCACAGAGCTGTTCCACAGAAATCAAACTGACTGTTCTGCTGAGGGAAAATACACATGCATACAAAATGTGCACCCTTATTGTTATTAAAAGAATCTGAACATATCTGCAGGTTTACAAATATCTCTCATCAACCAGATCCAAAGCTGGGCAGAAATGTGGATGTTTCACATAACAAGATGATTGCTGGTACATTTGTAACCAGGTTTATGGCATGATCTGATTTGTGGCAGATGACATGACTGACATCATCATGCGACACAGATGAATAGCCAGCTCACAAGAGAGAGAGAGAGAGAGAGAGAGAGAGAGAGAGAGAGAGAGAGAGAGAGAGAGAGAGAGAGAGAGAGAGAGAGAGAGAGAGTCATATAATATGGCCAATTAAAAAAACAACTATTTTGGGTATCAAGTGAAGACATTATGCTACTAAGGGGTCAGGGGAACAGACACCATCTTGGTAATAAGAAAGGTTGAATTAAGTACTGTGTATATTTATTGAGTGATGGAGTACAAGCGGTGACACAGGTCCAACTCAGCTTGAAAGTAACAAAAATGTGGTGGCAGCAGCAGATGAGGGATGACTTCTTAAAAAAAAAAACAAATATTCTAGAACAGCAAATGCAAGATCCTCTTTTGATTCCTTCCAATCCAATGCAATGTTGGAGACTATTTTTTATTTGAAGATGTTTCACTTCTCATTAAAATTGAACACCCCACTCTCAATAGAAGGGGAGGGGATATGCCACCTACCTCCTGTTTCAGTGGTAGGATTCAAAAAAAATTACTACCAGTTCTGTGGGCGTGACTTGGTGGGCATGGCAGGGGAAGGTTACTGTAAAATCTCCATTCCCACCCCACCAGAGGTGGTATTCAGCAGGTTCTGACCAGTTCTGAAGAACCAGTAGCGGAAATTTTGAGTAATTCGGAGAACCCAAAAATGCCCCCTCTGTCTGGAGATTTTACAGTATCCTTCCCCTGCCACGTCCACCAAGCCATGCTCACAGAACCGATAGTAAAAAAAAAATGAATCCCACCACTGCTCCCCACCCCACTAACCTGCTTTCCAGCTCCGTTCTCCTGTGCAGGGCAACCAAAGAAGACCCAGCCGATCAGCTGGGACCCGGGAGGCAGAGAATAGATGGGGACGGGGCCAGTCAGGGGTGGTATTTGCTCGTTCTCCGAACTACTCAAAATTTCTGCTACTGGTTCTCCAGAATTGGTCTGAACCTGCTGAATGCCACCTCTGAGCTGTTTATGGCAAAGTCCTTTCAGCAGTTCCAAAAAAGTTTCACACCCATTTGCACCATTCAGGTGAGCCTGAGGGCACAGATCAACCTCCAAATGGCTTCAATCGCTCTCAGAGACCAGATGATTGCAAGGAATATAAACCCTTCCATGCCGCACCATTCAGTCTGAAGGTTTTGGGATGAGAAGCAAAACGTCTTCAAAGCAAAAAACAAACAAACAAGAAACAAAGTCCAGTTGCCTTTTGAAAAAGCACCATTGGGACAACCATGACCTGAAAGAAATTATGTGAAGGAAACTCTTTCCATCCACCTGGGTGATAATTCTCCCCCAAAAATAGACAGAATGGATCAACTGTGGTGGTGATGCTGGAAAAAAAGGAAGAATCTGGCAAGAGAAAGATGTTTGAAAATGGGCCCAATCCACGTGGGCTCATTTTTTTCCCCAATGGGGAGAAAATCCAGGGAAAAACAAAACTTAATTCATCCCTATGGAAAAAGCAGTGGGCAGTTGACTCCAAGTGCTTTCAAATGCCTTTCCTACTTCCCTTGTGGTCATGTGACCCAAAGGAGGAAGTACCATTACAGGACTGAATAGAAACTCAAGCAAGCTTATATGTACCAAATATACCCAAACCAAGATAGGCATTTATTTGGCTCTACTTGGCTGTTAGGTCATAAGCATCTACAGCTGTTAATTAGTTTTCAATTCTGAGTCATCCCTGCTATTAAATTTCAGAGCCAGCTTATATCCTTGGGCAAGGTATTTTGTCATCATTATTTTGTGTCATAACATTTCCTCAGATGATATTACTGGTTAGATGTTAGCTGACAGCAGTAAAACAAGATGTCAGAATATCTGGAAGCTTTTGTCAACATTATAGATTAGGGAGGGAGCACTGATTTATTTATTTTTATTGATATTTATGGTGTAAGACCAAAACATAGGGACCAAAAGAAGCCCATATATTAAAAACAGTCAAAAAGTGATGAATAAAATATACATAAAATGTAAATCAGTTGGAGGGAGAAGCAAACAGCCAAGACTCAGAGACAATTAAATGTCTAACAGCAATAGCAATTTCAACAAATACCTTGACGCTTCTGGAGATATTTGGTGATCTGTCCATTCGGAGAGAGTAAAAATCTCCTCCGAACTAGATTGGTTGTCGGTCAAGAGAAATATTATTAATTCAGGTCACCCAATTGTGTACAAGGGCATTGCAAGAAAATGTGTGAAACTGTTTCTATTTTCTCCAAAAATGGCGTGGACCAAGTTGTTTATGCATAGGAACTTAATGAACTCTTCCTTAACAGACCATGTAGAAAAATATATATATCAGGCAGAAATAAAAGCTGCTCCAAAGAATATTTGTTAAACATGTAGCACAAGAGTGCCAACTCTATACATTCCCACTATATAAAAGACAGAAATTTGTCAGTGGCGAGAGCCATTGTTTTTCTTACCAGATTTTTTCTTTATCCAGACTACTTCCCAAAATAGGAAGGGAAAGTTGGAGATCTAGTGCTCCTGGATCAATAGTACTAACTGTGAGAGAAATCTAAGAGTCCTAGTAGACCACCATTGAAGTATGAGTCAACAGAGTCCTGCAGCTACCAAAAAAAGCTAAGGAGTCCTAGGTTGCATCAACAGAGGGATGGTTTCAAGATCACATGAAATGGTAGTAGTATCACTTTATACTGCATTGGCGAGGTCACATTTGGAATGCTCAGTCTAGTTCTGGTCACCACAATACAAAAAAGATGTTGAGACCCTACAAAGAGTGTCAGTGAAGAGCAACAAAGATGAAAGAGGCTCTGTGGCTAAATCGTAAGAGAAACAATTGAGGGAACAAGGTATGTCTCACTCTAGCCTAACAAAGAAAAGGATTAGGAGTTATATCGTAGCAATCTTCCAGAACTGGAGGGGATATCACAGAGAAGATGGCGTTGATCTATTCTCCAAGGCATCTGAGAGCAGGGCAAGAAGTAATGGGCTTGTTAAAGAGAGTTCCAAACTAGAAGTAAGGAGACATTTTCTGACAGAGAGAACAATTTAATCAGTTGAACAGCTTGCCTTCAGAAGTTGTGGGTGCTTCAACCCTGGAGGCTTTCAAAAAGAAACTGGATACAGTCATTTACTCAAAAATGGTATAACATATCCTGTCATGGGCTGGGGTTTGGACCAGTGGTGGGGTTTAGCCAGTTCGCACCACTTCTGGAGAATCGGTTGTTAACTTTCTGAGCAGTTTGATGAACTGGTGGTTGGAAGAAATCATTAGGGCAGAGAACCGGTTGTTAAATTATTTGAATCCCACCACCGGTTTGCACTAGGAGACCCTATTATTCTAGGTTCTATATGTTGGAAGACAATAGCACATTTAGCAAACAGATATTGTTTTCATCAAGACTCTTGACCAAGAATAATCTCTGCCATTATTCCAACCCTGATAGTGAATTTTGAAGGGACCGTCAGGATCAGCTGAATGGGGCTAACCCAGAATATGTGTATGCGTGTATATACATGCCTGCATACCTGCTCCTTTTAAAATAAAAAACAAACCGTTTACCACCGGTTTGGTGGGCGTGGCTTGGTGGATGTACTTTGCACATGTGCACACACTTTGCGTGCAGGCATGCACCAAACACACAGTGTGTGGAGGCACAGAGGCATTCCAACTCACCTCCTGCAAGCCTGCACTCTCCCGGTCACTTCAGCAGCTGCCACGCAGCACTCTGCTGTGCCATGCAAAACAGCTGTGCTTCAAAAGCAGATGATAAAGGTGAGTAGTTTCCACTGCTCATCGCTGCTACTGGCTTGGCAGAACCGGGCTGAACAGGTAGCATACCACCACTGAAACAAACACCACCTCTTCCACTGCTGGGGTTTAGTAATCACTGAGGGCTGTTTGTAACTCTCAGTAATTAAAACCAAACACACAGCCTGTTTCATGAATGCCCAGACATTGTGATGGCAGGCACCAATTAACAGTGGATACTCAAGCCACACTAATTACATGGTACTTGAAATCAACCTTTTGAATAGCCCACCCGTTTTTTAAAAGAAAGTTGAATCTGTTTTCTTTCAACACAAATCCATGGGCTGTATCTTTGGTTCCTCAAGGTCTGCTCAATGAAGGATTTAGAGAAGAAATTATTTCAGCTTTCTGATTTACAGCTAACATTCCTGAGAAACAAACACAGCTAATTAGAACGCTTGATGGAATTTCTTTAGAGTGGCTCAGAAGAGAAAGCATTCACAAAGAGAAGGCTTGATTGAGTTACATCCAAGAAGCACAAAAGCATCTGAAATGTTCAAATGTCCGATGAAAGATAATTGATATCAGAAGAGAACAGAGGAATTTCCCTGCATTTTTTTTTTCTCGTTCAAATTTAAGAACTGCTTTTGTCAGGCAAAATGATGAAAGAGAACTTTTGATTCATTGTTCCCAGAGAGTATAGGGTGTTCTTACTTAGTGAGAAGTTGGGTCAAGTGGGGTGGGGTGGTATGTGAAATATTCTGTTTTTCATTGTCCAATCTTCTCTCCAGAACTCTGCAGCTTCTCAAACTGCAAGAATTTGGGATCTATCCCAAAGAAAGAAATCTGTAAAGGACTCTGGTTACAGAAACTGGGTATTTCTAACAAAAGAAAGACCAGGGGAGACACAATAGCAGTCTTCCAAAATTTGAGAGGCAGTCACAAAGAAGAGGGGGGGGGTTAATCTTTTCTCCAAAGCACCTGAAGGCAGAACAAGTAGCAATGGATGGAAGCTTATCAAAGAAAGATATATTTTTTTAAAACAAATTTTATTAGTTTTTACAACACAATACACAAACAAACAAGGCATAATAACATAAAAGGTCTTTTCTGAGAAAACCAATAGAACATACAGAATAATTCCAAATTATAATATATATATTTACGTTATCTGTTCAACTTCACATCTTATCCCAACTTCTCTCTATTTCTCCCTTTCATTCTATTATTCAAATTATATTTCTTGCTAATTAAAATGGGAAACAAAACAAAACAAACAAAACGTAGAACATAAAAACATAAAACATCTTTTCTGAAAGTTGCTTGATCCCAGGTTAAAACTCTTCGTACAGACAGAAATTCAAAAATCATATTCATTTTATATACCATTCCATATCTTGTTACCATTTTCAATTTTCTATATAGCTTCTTCCCTCTTTTATCTTTCTTAATTTTATTTTATTTATCTCATCTCAGTTCAAATCATAATAATTATCATTCTTTGTCTGTTCTATTTCCAGCTATCCATTCATCTTTTCTCTTTAAACAAACTTCTCCTGTACACTGATTGGAGTATGACGCCTTTAACTCTTTCCCCTAACTTAATAATACTTAATGTAACACTTAACTTATATTGGGATTCTGTTTAGTACATTCTAAAATTACACAATGTATTTTATAGGGGAAAAAACAGCAACAAAAAAAAAACATATTTATAAGTATATAAGACCACTATCAATGCCATTAAAAAACTAATCATTCATATTAATACTCATTTATATCTTAAACATTTTATTCTAAATACACATATAAAAACATAATCTTATGTACCTTACAGAATCCCTTTTTCAATTAAATTTACCCATTGTCTCTAAATGAACTTTGTTTCTTTAAATCTTGCTTCCCACCATTAAGGCTTCTCATCCCTTCCTTTCTCCCTTGCTTATTCTTCTCCTTGCCCTTTTTACCCCTTTGTCTCTCCTCCTCCCTTTTCTTCTTCTGCTTTCCCCCTTCCTGTTGTTTTCTAACCTTGTATCCACCTTTCACCTCATTTTTCTCTTTTTTGGTTGTTTTTTCAAGCCTTAAAATCCCCTTTTTCTTTTCCTCTTTCTCCTCCTCCCCAAATAAGATCATTTGTTCATCAAAGATGGCTTCTTCGTTATCCCAGTCGTCCTGCTGCGCAGTCAATTTTTCATAGGTACATACCGCCATTTCTAAAAATTGAAAAAGAGTGCCCAAAGTATCTTTCCCATCTTGTTCTTCTTTTTTATATTTTTGATATTCAGTTTTTAATTCATCCACAAGCGATGCCATTGTAAAGAGAAAGAATTTTTTTCCAAAACAACCACCCGAGTGCTTTTGATCAAAAATAATTCCCAAGAGTTCCAAAGTCACCAAACAATCCAAATAAGCTATTTCTTTTAATACTTTTTTCTTTCTTCCATTTCTCTTTCTGGGGTTGCTGTTTGATCAAAAAGTTCCAATTAAGATATATCTTTTAGAAGTCTTATTAATATTCAATAGCTCTTTAAAATTCTAGGCAGTCTCCTCCTTTTTAAAATTTTGCTCCAATTTTTTTTCCTCTCCCTTCCCACTTACAGCAAAAAGATTTTCCTTTAAATATTCAGAAATCCATACCTCCAATGCGAGTTTTCCGATTTCTCTTAAAGTTCTATCGCTGTCACGTTCGGAAGGAGAGTGAAAAGACAATCCTTTAATTTCCATTCACCGCTTGACACATTCTGGAAACAATGTATCTTTAATAAGCTTTAAATTCCAGGGTACTTTCACTGTTACTTTGTCCTGGTCAGCAAAGATCACTTTCATTTCTTGACAGCTCCTCCTGCACTTTCTTTTTCCGGCTGAGCTCTTCTATGTGGTGGCCATTGCTGACCGCCGCTCAGATGCCTTTGGAAAAGGGGGTTTAGCCGGCTAGGGAAGAGAGGTGAGATGTCTCTTGATCCTGCCAGACCCCCCTGTCTTCGCCACCTTCTACAGAGGTGGCTTAGCCCCGAAGCCAAATGGCTCGGGGCACTCGGGCAGTGAACACAGGCAGAAACCGCACACAGTCGTGGATTCCTGCCTGCTCCGAAGCGCTGCAGACCGGAAATCCCATCAAAGAAAGATTTTTGAAAGGAATTTTGAAAAAAAAAAATCCTTTCTGCCCAACTAATAATATGCACAGCTAGTCCCCCGACTTAGGACAATTGACCCCCCAACATTTCTGATGCCAAGCGCAACATTCATGAAGTGAATTTTGTCCCATTTTATGACTTTTCTTGCCACAGTTGTTAGGTGAATCACTGCAGTTGTTCAGTGGGTAACCTGGTTGTTAAGTGAATCTGGCTTCCCTGTGGACATTGCTGGTCAGAAAGTTGCAATCATATGACCCCGGGACAGTGCAAACTGTCACAAATACATGGCAATTGACTAGCATCCGAAATTTGATCACGTGACCAAGGAGATGCTGCAAAAGTTGTACGGATGAAGAACTGTCACTTTTTTCAGTGCCATTGTAACTTTGAATGGTCCCTGAATGAACTGTTGTAAGCCAAGGACTAGCTGTAATAGTCCCTCTTCCCTGAATAGTGTACATGATGAGAGATAGGGACAGATAGAACTGTATGCTGGACTTCCTTTGTGATCTCAGTCTATGATTTGAGTGAAACCTTTTTAAAAAAAATGATATTTGCTTAATAGTTGTTCGGGGCTTTACAGGCTGCTATGAAGACTTCACAGGCAGCCAGTTGAATGCTTTCAGAATTAACATGATTCGGTTTGCTTTGGACATTATCTGTTGCAGAAAAAGCCAGCATTAAAATTACCCTATGCTTTTAGACCATTATCCAAGTTAGTTTTCTGCAGCCATTTGTCAGAATTAAATCCCCATCATTTCTTCACTGAGGTCACGATGCACTAGGAACTGAATTAGTCACCCCCTGGGTGAATAATTTGTTCTCTGCATAGTATTTACTCTTTGCATATCCCTCTTTTTGTTATTCTTTTCTTATCAGACCACTGTAATTGCAGTGTAAATATATGATTATTAAAATTCGAATGATGAAGAACACATGGGCTGATCAGAAAAAAACCATGGAGTATTCATCTTGGTTGGTGGCCTCTCGATTATTAAAGTCTCAGTGTTTATCCAGACTGCTTGGAAGGCAAGTGAAATGTTTAAATGTTTACTGTATTATTGCAAACAGCATTTAAAATTTCCAGAGTGTGGAAATTTTATTGACTCCTGAAACCATTTTTAAAGGGCTTTTATTCTTCATTCAAGAATGCAGAACAGCTATGATTAAATGCCCATTTGAAACTAATGTTGTCAAGGCCTTCTCAGTTGACCCAAATAAAAGCTATAAAACTTTGGTATGGAAGAGAGCCACTCTCAATGTCCTAGGAATATCTGATGACAACAATAAGCATGCTTTCTAGAAATTAGGTGAAAGGAACCCATTGGGACTTACTACTGAATAAACCTGCTTAGGAATCTATTATGTTTAGATTTATTTTAAGATCCTTATTAGCAGCTTAACAGCAGCTTGCAGATCTGAGATAGATTATAGATTAATGGAGTTGGAAGGGACCTTGAAGGTCTTCCCACTCAAGCAAGAGACCCTACACCATTTCTGACAAATGGCAGTCCAATCTCTTCTTGAAAGCCTCCAGGGATGAAGCTCCCACAACTTCCAAAGGCAAGCTGTTCCATTAGTTGATTGTTCTTACTGTCAGAAAGTTTCTCCTTATTTCCAGGTTGAATCTCTCCTTGGTCAGTTTCCATCCATTATTCCTTGTCTGGCCTTTGGGTGCCTTGGAAAGTAGCTTGACCCCTTTCTATCTGTAGCAGCCCCTCAAATATTGGAAGACTGCTATAATCTCTCCCCTTTCTGCTTTCTGACTTACAAGCTAAGTGTGAATGGTAGAGAAATAAGAAACAAGCAAATCCAAACACTAGTAATGAGTACTTGGGATGAAAACAATTCAGGTAACATGTTGAACTCTTGACAGCTGACTTGCTGGCATCTACAGTTGAGGTCAAAATCAGCAAGATAGCTACGTAATAACAGAGTTGGAAGAGACCTTGGATGTCTTCTAATCCAATGCACTGCTCAAACAGAAGACCCTATATCAGTGGTGGCTAACCTTTTTGGGCTCCTGTGCCAAAAATTGTGCGCACACTTGCACACCCGCATTCATGTGCCAGCACCCAGAAGGCAATGCCCTCCCACATTCCCTACACATGCACATGCAATCCCCCCAGCCAGCCACCCCCCCACTGTCCCCCTACCTGCACTGCGCCTTGCAGCTTATTTTCAGCTGGTTTGAGGCCTTTTTCAGCTTCCCAAAGGCTTGAGGAAGGATTCTACAGTCTTCTACAAGCTTTGTTGGCCAAAATCTAGCCCCATTTTTCCAAAAAACCTGGAAGTGATGAAACGGGGCTAGATTTCGGCCTACAAAGCTTGTAGAAGTCTGCAGAAGCCTTCCTCGAGTCTTTGGGAGGCCAAAAAAGGCCTCAAACCAGCCGAAAATCATCTGTGAGGCACCCACATGCACAGTGATGTAAGTTTGCCTGCAGCTCACATGCCGGCACAAATGGCTCTGCGTGCCACCTGTGGCACGCGTGCCGTAGGTTTGTCATCACGGCCCTATACTATTCGGGACACATTGCTTTCCAATTTCTTCTTAAAAACTGACTGTAATGGAGGACCCACAACTTCTGGTCTTAAGGATTGTGCTATCTCCAGGTTGGATCTATGACCATTCGTCGTGGAGAAATCACCATAGCCAACTTGCCATGGCCCACTTGCTACGGCTGACTTGCCATGGGACAACTCACCATAGCCAACTTATCATGGGACAACTTGCTGTGGGACTAGGGTTACACTAATATCAAAGAAATGATGGAATAGAATCATTCCTACCACACCTGTAAAATGGCCATAGATAACTAAAAATCCTATTTTCCCATTGTCCTTTAATGAGTTGTAATCAGAGGAATAGAGAAAGGTTACAGAAATCTCAGCAAATGGATGGTTTTGCTTTACAGCTCAATTTATCTTTCAGCTTTTTGTCTAACCAACTTTGGATAAAGATATGCTTGAAACATGGAAAAATGAAAACGACAGAGTTGCCTTTATCTAACCCAAAGAGATTCTAACCCAGCTGTGCCCTGACATGCTAGCTTTTAATAAGCCGAGACCCTTTAATGTCTGTGGAAGCAATTAATTAATTGCAGAAGTAACATCAAGGTTTACATCTCATCTACCTTCTGTGAAATCTAAACTGCGTAGCCATGGTCATACCAAATTCTAGTTGTTGTTTTTTTTTAATCTGAAAAAGGAGAGGAAATTATTTACATGGGGAATTCTAGCACTTAATGCATGTAACCTAGTTGTAACAATCGTTTCACTTAAATACGGTTTATTTATTTATTTTTAGCCTGTCTCTGCCACCTTCAGTCCCCAGATTTGACAGCCTTACTAAAGATGATGTATTTATTCTCACAAAAGGGAGAAATCTGAACTCAAACATTGGGGAATGGAACTAGGGATTTAAAATACTATTCTTCACTTAATTTAAATGTTATTTTAAATGTAAGCATAGGTCCAAACATTCCCCAAAGGAATATTTACTGATGTATAACCTTCTCTGCACTCACACGGAAAGGATTTCTTTTGAGTGTTCGAATACAGATACATTTATTAACAATAATTTTTCTCCCCTTGATGAGGCCGTGCTGGGAAATAACATCTTGCTGTGAGCTGAAGCAACCAACTTATTTAACTAAGTTTTTTTTCCCCTTACAACTGCTTTATTTTTTTTATTGCTGTAATTTGTTTTATCTTTTAATAACTCTTCTTATGGCTGTTTCAATGGGTTGCTGTAAGTCGCCTGGAGGGAAAGCGGATAATGTCTTTATATATATATTTATATATATATAAATAAATACATTAAATTGAATTACTAAATAAATATCTGCATGATGTAAATGCTGAGAAGTTTTTTTTTCATAAATGAAGCTTAAGTTATTTTATTTTGAAGCTCCTTCACCTCCTCCTCAAAAAACTATCCACAAAAAATATCTTGCTGCTTACCTTTCCAAAAGAGAAATTCTGAATAAACAAATTCATCAGTCCCCTGGTTGCACGTCAGGTTTGGGATATTCATTTTGAACTAAAATATTACTTGTCTTTGTCTTATCTGGCCAGCTCTTTTTATTCAGCCTTAGTCCTTGGAGTTTATGAATTGAAACATAATGGGCAATGCAATGTTTGTATCTTCTACTAGCAGTGAGAAAGACTTAAGAACTTTATAAATCATGCAGACTGCCGGCAAACTCTTGATTTAGTAAATAGAAGAGTAACAGTTGCTGCCTGGGAGTGTTTTGTCATGTCTTTAAGTTCTAAATTCCTCACCTTCTTATTCTATGATGTTTGAAACATGCTGGCAAACAAAGTAGCTAAGTAGCACACCGCATAGCTTGATATCTTATACCATTCCTTACTGTCATTATGATACACGTATACAAAGAATTGATGTACTTCAATCAATCAATTTTATTTCTATTGTAGACATAATAGAACTAAGTAGAAAAAGAACTACCGGCAATAGCACACAACTGCACTAAAATAGAAATAAAAGTCATAATAATGTATAAAACACTATGTAACACTATGCTAAGTCAAATTAAGATCAATATTTGATGAAGCTTTGTAAAGCTATGTTGAGATTAAGAACCTGGTGTTGATTATAAATAGTGGTTAAGTCATCAGGCTGAAAACTGGGAGACTGGGAGATCTAGTCCCACTTTAGGCATGAAACCCACACTGGGGATCTTTGGACCAGTCACTCTCTCTCACCCAACTCACCTCACAGTGTTATTGTTGAGAAGCTGGGGAGGGATGAAGTAGTATTAGGTATGTTTACCACCTTGAGTTAATTATAAAAATAATAAAGGTGGGATTAAAAAAATCTTTAAAAAATAAATAAAACAGAGTGATGTGTGTATGTTTAAAAGAGGAAGGAAGGAGGAAGGAAGGAAGGAAGGAAGGAAGGAGGAAGGAAGGAAGGAAGGAAGGAAGGAAGGAAGGAAGGAAGGAAGGAAGGAAGGAAGGAAGGAAGGAAATGAGAATGGCAAGGAAGGAAGGAAGGAAGGAAGGAAGGAAGGAAGGAAGGAAGGAAGGAAGGAAGGAAGGAAGGAAGGAAGGAAGGAAGGAAGGAAGGAAGGAAGGAAGGAAGGAAGGAAGGAAGGAAGGAAGGAAGGGAGGAAGGAAAATGTGCTATGTATTTATTTGTTTAGATTTATTTTGTAAGCTAGAAATGACAAGGGGATACACTTGTGAAATGTTCCTGAAAGTAATCAACACTATAATCCCAAAAGATATATATGCAAAATAGGACTTGGAAAGAAAATGCCCATTAAAAGCTAAAGTCACTTTGAAAGCTGAGGATTTCTTTATCGGTACAAATGCAGCAACTATTTATACACTTTCACACATTTTATCTCTTTTCACCCTTTCCACTGTCATCTCTGACTTCCAATTAGTTAAGATTGTCTTATGATGTATTCAGGGCTTGTTTGATGTGTTTGGGTTTGTTTTTTTTTTAAAAAAAGTAAATAAATAGTTTAAATTTTGATATGCAATCAGAAGGTCATTTGATGGTATCTCAAAGTTGAATTAGAAAGTCAAACCACTTCAATTATTTTATATATGAGTAGAGCCTTTAAATATCTAACTATATCTCCCTAAAGAAAATTGGATAAATTGATTCAACTGAATTTTCTGAATTGATCAACGTATCTGAATCAAAATGAATCAATAATCTGAATTGCAATAACCAGTTGGACAGCATCAGAGCTGATCCATCTTCCCAGGAAACGACAACAAAATATGTCAGAAGATGAGAGGACAAACCTGAATCGAGGTAAATGGCCATAGAATCAAAGTATTTGCATTCAATATTTTTAATCACATTACAACAAACACGTTCATCATTTCATGTCTTTCAGGATTAAACATTTCATCCTAAATCTTTAAAGTCAGTATAACACACTGTTACTCCATCATATTAATTAAGATTATTCTAATCTAGTTTTGTTTTTGTTTTTGTTTCAAATCTCATCCTATTTCAACCTGGTAATTTTTACTGATTCCTCATCAGCATTCATTGCCTCTCCAGCAAGAGCAAGTATCGATTTGCTCTACTTAAAGAAGCCACCCCAATCATTCTTCTCAGAAGAAATTAGCCTGAAAGAAGGGAGCAGACAGAATCTAGTAAAATAAGAAATCAGTCGTCTCACTTTCAGGAGGGGAAGATTGGCCTTTAGTCTCCCTAGTAATTTTACAAAATGGAATCTTAGACTGTTGGAGAATGTATTATGAGATAATAGCTTTTTTGTTAGAGTAAAACTTTGAAACCTCAAAACAGAATCTGAAAACTGTATTCTTCTTTTGATTTGTCTAAGGGCCCTTCCTGTGGTTTGGAAAAAACAATGCGGTCATATTCATTTAATATGAGATGAGCACACTGTGGATACAGCTTTAGTGACATGGGCTGCTTTAAACAATTTCAGACAGATCCCATATCTTCATGCTCTGGAGAATATATGGGATCAGTATATAGTATATATAAATATATAGACATTATAGAATATGTAGGAAGCTAACACCCACCCCTCTTCTAGAAAAATGAAATATCCTGGGAAATATTAAAAAGGCAGAATATTTCCTCTAAAAAGAGTAGAAACTCAGAAGCAGAAACTCACCTCAGAAGTAGAAGCTCACCCCGACCTTTGTTAATGGGTGGGCCTTTAAGGCCTGGGTCAGAATACTTTACATAACAAAGATCTCCAGGTAAAGCTATAGCAATTGCCAAAAGCCCTTTTCAGTGCATCATCATCCAGCAAGGTTCAACCAAGCCTGGAACTCAGGACAGCCTACAGAGTTGCCCCTGCATGGCCTCATGGGAGTCTGACAACTAATCAGAATACAAGCTCCAATTCAAATCCCAACAAAGGTTATAAAACCCAGGCACTCTCAACATCTCAGCCCTTTCTTGATCTCTTCCTTCACCTTGGAGCATGTGATCATCCTTCCTTTTCACTCTGGAGCTCCAGGCCATGTGTTCCTGTCCACCATTAAACCTTCCAAACAACCTCCAGGTTTCCAGTGTATTTTTTCCCACTTGGAACTGAACCCAGAAGGATATTTCTTCCAACAAATATAGATACCATACATCATTAAGCCACTAAACTTGTATAAAAGGTTTCCAAAGAACAATTACCACTATACATAATATGCCTTAGGAGCCATAATGACACCATGTGCTTCATATGTTCACACAATTGTTACATAATATATCAGATGCTATCAAATCGTTTTGATGGCCTAGTGACCACATGGATTTTATCTATTGACACTGTATACATTATTTGTGTCATATTTATATATTTCTTGCTTTATAATCCAGAATCAAACCAACATTCATGTCAACTCTGCAATGACATCATGGCACATATTATGTCACTTGTTCCCCCCTTGCCTTACTTTTAGGCAGCTGGAATGACACAACAAAATGTTTGTGAGTTAATGTAAACTATGAATGCAGTCAGCATGATGATGATTCAGTGTGACATGTAGAATGAACACAACTGACCCATATAAATCCAAGATTAAGCAAACTATGTATTAGTGGATTGTGTAAATAAAGCTTTAGGGCTGTTTCACATGGACAGTTAGATTTCCTCTTAAAGAAAATTATTTTATTTCTTTATCAAATTTAGGAACTGCCCATCTCACTCTCAGAGTGACTTTCTTCTCACAGTGAGAATTAAATCTCTACTTAATCTAGAGCAAGGCTGTCAAACTCGTACCCCGCGGGCCAGATGCGTCATGTGCTGGCCACGCCCACATCCAGTTTAGCGAAGGGGGAAAAAATCATGAAGACGCCATGATGACATGAGTTTGATACTCCTGATCTCTCTAGTTAAAGCAAATCCTTCTGTCCTCATTGCATGCAGTGCAAAAAAAAAAAATCTAATTTCTATTCGTGGAACACATTTTATGATAGACTTATTCACAGTAGATCATAGATACCTAATAGTAGTCTATGAAATCTAAATGCTTCCTAGTTTGCATGGGACCTTGTCCACTGAACCTCTGTCTCCAATGAAATAATAGGATTGGAAGCAACAAGCCAAATCCCGTTTAGGACAGGAACTTTCAGGTTTTATACTACAATCCAGGATACCCAGATGAACCACTCACAGATGGGACATTTTCCACTGATGTCTCTCTGCAAATGATGGGTAAGAGGTTGGACGTCACTTGAGAGTTTCAGGCATTCCTATCCTAATAGTTCAATAAAACTGATTAGAAATGGAATTCACTTTTAAATTGAATTAACCAAATGAAGCAAAGATAGGCAATATGTTGCCATCCAGATGTTTGGGACAGTAGCTTTCACAGACACCACCATTGTCCATATTGCTTGGGGTTAATGGTAGCTGAAATCCAAAATAATGGGAGCCTCAATTTGAGAGCATCCACTGCTTTCTAAAGTAACTGCAATAAATAATCCCATTCAGAATCAGGTGTATTAATCCTCTTTGTCTTCTCATATATTGACTAAATGCTAATGATCCTGAGAGAGACATGTTTTACCTTTATGGCTTTTCATTCTCCTGCACAATCTTGTGTTCCAAGATTTCCAGCTCATGTGTATGCCCTTCACGTTTTCTATTTAAATAAAGTTCTTCAGAATGATATGCTTGTACAGTCTGGAGTTTTACCAGACCAAGTTTCATTGATCTTTTAGTCACCCTTTGTTTATTGAGAACCTGATATTCTGGACAGTTGGGAAAGGAAGTAGAAAGAGCCATAAATGTGAAGGTACATTTATTTGTACAACTATCCTAAAGGAAATCAGGAAATGCAGGAATAGAATTGGGGAGGGGAGAGGGAAAGAAGCAAAAGAAAAACATTTAAGCCATTTCCAGCTCTCTCCTCTACGGATCTAAAACAATGCCTTACTTTCAAAAATGTACCTCAGCACACCTAAGGCTAATGACATCTGACACATAGGACAGAAGAGAAATTCAAAGAAATAGGACCTAATAATATTATTTAACAATAATTATTATGAGTCAGAATCTCTATTCCAAGATTATAAACATTTTAAAAATCTTTTTGGAATTATTTCTGTATTATGGTGTTTGACATTGAGTTGTGAGCAACTTCAATACTTCACTTTTTTCTGCTAATGTTTCGTGCTTGTCGATTTTCATCCTTTCCTTATAAACAAGCTTTTTCTCTCTCTTTCAGTTCAACATTTTCTATTCCAATGTTGATACTATGGACTTACCAAGGAACATTTAAAGTTGCCACTGTTCCAGAAGATGATAGAAAATTGTTAACAGCTCCAGAGGCATAACGGAAAATAAAAATGGCAGCTGTCTCATTATTTGTCAGTGTAAGCTAGTAAAGAGATTGATAGTGGGCAGTGCCAGAATTTAGCATCCTTCCAGATGTCAGATGTACCCCAAAAAACAATAATATATCACTGTGAGGATTGTTCCTTTTAGCTGATATGGAAATTTAACCTTTATGACTTGTAAATTATCATTGATAGTTTACTATTAAATATAAACAAGATCAGTATAAATTGTTTGACAAGCCATAGATAAAATAAACCATGGCTTATCACAGAGGAGCTCAACTTGAGATCCCGAAAGCCTTGACTGCAGCTCTTAATTTCAAATTTTGAATTTGAATACACATAACATGAAATCAAATTTGTTTTCAGTTCCAGAATTGCCCCCTAGTTTTTGAAGTGCAATCTCCTGTACACATTTAAATGTCAAGTGTAACTAAACAGACAGACAGTTTGTCTTGCAAGAATACAATTATATTTCAACCAGAAGCTTTCAAAGAAGCTGCAGCTAACACTAACATAGATGCCTAACTCTTGACCAGTAAAAGCTGGCATGGTGAGATAACGCTGTTTTGGGTGAGTTGTATTGGTTAACTGATGGACTTCCAGCTCCAATTCAAGGTTCAGGTTATGATCTGTAAATATTTTATTGACTTGGATCCTCAAAATTTTGGGAACTGCTTGCTCTGGGTAGATTCTACCTGTTCAGTACCTGAAGATCAAGAAGGAATGCTGTGAATTTCCCCCCTAATCAAAATGGTAAAGGACATGGAGTTTCTCAGTCATAACTCTACTCTCCCTTGAAGCAGAATAGCTTCAGAAGGCTTTTCCAGAGACTGTTTTAAGAACAGCGTATGTCAGGACCCCTGACAATTAGTGGAGTTAACGAAGAGAGATGAGGTGAGGCAGCAGACACATCGGGAAAGTGAATAAACAAACTGTACTTCAATAGATAATTTGTTCAGTTGAAAGTGTTCCCCATATCCTGTTCAGATAAACTGATATTTGACAAAATGTTCCTCTGTCTTCAGAGGCTGTTCTCTTGAGTAGGTACAAAGTTGACTTTTAGGAACATCCCTCCCAGTATTAGCAGGTAGTCACTGTCAAGTTGGCATGTTTTTCAGAGTTTGTCTCCAGTGAGCTGTGGTCAATGGCAGATTACTAATACCTGGCTTCTTATTGGAAGGTGAGGCAACCTGCTGGGAAAAGGTCAGCTTCCACTTGCAGTGCCTCTAAAGCATAGCAGTACATTAACACATGAATAGACCATGGGAACACTTCCTTGCTTTTCATGACTTTTCCCTCTAATTTAATCACAGATTCCTCTCATGCAGGTGCAGATTGCAACAAAACCTTCTTCTTTCTCCATTTTGCAAGCCATGTTTGGGCCTACAAAGTTACAAGGGTAGTAATCCATGTGGTGATAAGTTATAGATGTAAGAGAAGCTTGCCATGGAACAGTCTGAGAATGAATTCAAATGTCTGCTCTCAATCGGCTCACAGTGAGATGAGTGCTAGCAGCAACAGCGCCTGACTAAAATTCATGTTCTACCTTCCAAACAATCCAATTTGGTTTTGTTTTTTTCAGAACTATGATGTGCTGGTGAGCTTTCCTGGGAGATGTTCAACCGGCCCCCATGCTGTCTTCTTTCATGTTGTGCACTGTTCAGCTGTTCACTTAGACAGTTATGGGATAAATACTACTCTAGGATAAGTCTATTTTGCTTCTCTGCTTTTTTAAAAAAATGAACTTCACTTTGTTCTTCTTCTGATGTTGGTAATCATTGTTGCTTTTATAATTGCTGAAGTTGTCTAAGATTGTTTAAACACTGTTGTCCTGTAAAGCCTTCTGAGCAATTCTGTGAGGAAAATCAGTATGGAAATGAAATATTTTAAAAAATACAAATAAAAAGCATTTTTCCTGTAAATTTGCTCCATTCATTCATAGCCACATGGGACCCCTTCATTAAGAGGTAGTTCCTCCTGAAATACTTCCCAGAATAAACATGTGACAAAGGAGCAAATATATCTGGCAAGGTTTCACCAAGTAGTAACCAATAATGAAGATCAGAGTTTGATTTGCAATTCAACAACTGTGTCAGAATGAATAGTGAAATAAATCTAAACCAACTTGTTAATCAGATGTTCTACAAAGCTAGAAACATCTTTCCTTTTGTAGATTTGTGAAATATCAGAATAACAGAGTTGAAATCGAACAATGAATTGCTAACTAAGGCATGCAAAACCTTTTCCAGACCAATTCTTTAATACAGCTTGTCCACCTGGAACCCACACTGTATATAGGTCATTGACATGATTGAGCGAGTTCAGAGGTATTTCTCGAGAAGAGTACTCCACTCCTCTACTCACAGTAGAATTCCCTATTCCTCCAGGCTTGAAATTTTGGGCTTGGACAATCTGGAACTGTGCCGCCTGCGGTCCGATCTAAGCATAGTACACAAAATTGTCTGCTACAATATCTTGCCTGTCAATGACCTCTTCAGCTTCAACCACAATAATACACTGGCAAATCATTGATACAAACTCAAGGTAAACTGCTCCAACCTCGATTGCAGAAAATACAACTTCAGCATCAGAGTGGTCAACACCTGGAATGCTCTATCTGACTCTGTTGTTACAGCCTCAACCCCTCACAGGTTCAATCTCAAACTGTCTACCATGGACCACACCCCATTCTTAAGACGTCTTTAAAGGGGGCGTGCATAAGTAGCAATGATGATGTTACCTAGTTTGGGTAATGAAATGTCTGCAAGAAAACAACCAAGCTCAGAGATCATCAAGGACCCCATAGCTGTCTTCCTCCTCCTCCTCCTCCTCTCCACACACCCTACTCTTTTAGCATTGATAAGCAGAGGGTAGGCTGCTACCGGTTCGCACTAGTTCGGGCAGAGAACTGGTTGCTAATTGGATTTGAAGCCCACCCCTGCTGATGAGGTAACCTAAAAGGGCAATAAATTTCTATAAGAAAACAACTCAGAGGCCACTGAGGATCCCTCTTTTCAACCCTGAGCTACAAATATTCCCCTTTATTGGTACCTCTACAGTCCTTCCCCATTTTGTTCCAGAAAGCCTGTTTACAGAGACAAGGATGAATTGGCACAGGTTATGGCATCAGCTCCTGAGAATGCATTGCAGGAGAGTATTTTCTACATTTCTCATGCAATCATATATACCTTTTGTCCTGGTTGAAGGCGATAATGATGTAATCCACACATATTTGGAAAGGATCTATCAACAGCCCAAATCAGTTGCCAGTATACACCTAGGCCAGCTTCTGTCTATTTTTTTTTTTAATTTTAACAAATAAATCACCTTGGATGGCCTAAAAGAAAATGATTCGTAACAACATTGAATAAATGTTTTCCCTAGTTTTGTTTCCATTCCCAAGCAACCATATGGAGTATAAAAGTGTGCCAAAATCAGCTTCATTATTCCACAGAAACTTTTTCTTCCATAGACAGAAATGTCTGTTTTTCCAGCTCATTTTCTGGATCATTAAGAATATCTTTCCATTCTCCTTTTTCTTACTTCTTTGTTTTGTTTACTTTATTACTGGACATATTTGCTGATATTTTTCTTTTGACATGACAACACCATCTTCCACATTTTAAGTATGTAGGAGAAAGAATGCAAATTATTATATTTCTCCCAGAAATCTGATTATAATGCAGCCCAAACCAAGAAATACTCTACTTTTTCAAACAAGATGCCAGAGTCAATAAACTCTTAATCTCTTACCTTGATTATTAGGAGAGGAATAAACATGACTAAGCTTTCAACAATTCTATAATATTGTATGAAAGATAAAGGAAAAGTAGAGGTTTGATGTCTGAATAATTATGTTCTCTTTCTCTTTTTAACATTTTTTTTGCGACCACGAATAGTGGTGACAATCGTATTTCTTCATTTTGGGTCCATGTTTGATTGAGAAAATATAGAATGTGTTATCTTTTGTAGTGAATAAAGAGCTTTGAAATGACTTACTGATGCTTAAGAAAATGAAAGTTTCATAAGGATGGCAAGAGAGGTTTGATTTCAAAATGTAACGAGAGAAGAAAAGTTCATAGCAGGTGGAACTGACAGATGAATTAGCTCTTTAGAGTCTATTTTGAAGGGTTGATTAAAGTGAATTGGACCACAGAGTTCTGGAGTGTGCTTGCTATCTAAATCTCTATAGGATTCTGACATGAGTAACACAATCTATATGAGGAGAAACTTTAATCTTTGGAAACATTCTTGCATTATCGTTTATAGTGTGGATGCCAAAACATTTAAAAATGTTGTCTAAAAATGTTATACTGAAACAAATGTGTGTGATTCCCAATTTGTTTTCATTGTCATGGAAACATCCTCTTTATTTATTATTTCACTTTAATAAATTTATATACCGTTCACCTCAGCGAAAGGTGTTTCTAGGCAGCTCAAAGATAAAGGTAAATGTTTTCCTCACACATACTCTCGCCATGTTTCTGGCTCTAGGGGGCAGCGCTCATTTCCATTACAAAGCCGAAGAGCCAGCGATGACCAAAGACGTCTCCGTGGTCATGTGGCCAGGATGACTAAACGCTGAAGGCACACGGAACGCTGTTCCCTTCCCACCAAAGGGGTCCCTATTTTTCTACTTGCATTTTTACATGCTTTCGAACTGCCAGATTGGCGGAAGCTGGAACAAGTAATGGGAGCTCCCTCTGTTCCGTGGCACTAGGGATTCTAACTGCCAAACTGCCAACCTTTCTTATTGACAAGCTCAGTGTCTTAGCCACTGAGCCACCACTTCCCCTGGGAAGCTTACAACCCAGTAAAAGCAAGAAGATCAATTGTTAAAATGTTTAAATAATAAATATCAATGTTAATATTGACTTAAAATTAATGAAGATGGCAAGGAAGAGAGCAACATGCACACGGAGTGGTGGTGGAGATATTTCAGTCCATTAACCAGCTCCAGTATGACATGTTCTTATCGGGTCCCCAGAACAGTTGGCAGAGACAGATTTTCAAGCTGAAAGCTAAAAGGATGGGTATAGATCACACCTTGGGGGTCACAATTCTCCAGAGGGTAGGAGCCATGGAAGAAAAGCTCTTCTCCTGGACCCTACCAGCCAGTATTCTTTGTTTGCAGCATGCCCATTGTGCTAGCACAAGTGGGACAGGCCAATTCTCAGATGGTTCCTCAGATAACCTGGACTCTTTACTAATAAACCTGAAGTGTACATGCTTCTTGGACTTTAGCTACCTTTGTTGTGCCCTTCTTTTGGCTTCAGCTGGTGACTAATACAATGAGTGGTGAGTCGAATATATTAAAGAAATGGAGAACAGCAGCCTCTCTGCTGTATTGTTTGCTCTCTTATTGTTAAATAATTAGTCACTTTCTGCTTGTACTGCAGCCAGATCTCCTGAAGAGCACTATTTAATATCCTGATACCTTTAACCTTGCCTGTCTTGATCCTGCCTCCTTTTCATCACTTTAGCTGCTGTGACCTTGAACACATGCTCTGGTTTTCAGAAATTGGAACTGGTGGGGAAGAGATGAAATGACAGTGCACACGGGCTGGTTAACCAAGCTTTTCGGTTTGAGGCTCATGACAACAACCCCCTCATTTGGCTCACTTTTGTTCTTGTCTCACTAGCTTAAGAAAAAGGACATGGAGCAAAGAATGGGAAGTTGACTCCAAGTCCAGCAAAATCAAAGGCTTAAATGAAACTCTTTTCTTCCTTTCTTGGATTGAGGGTGGAAGTGGAGGTGGGAGGATAAATAAAGGTTATATTGTAGATGAAAGCAGAACCTGAGATATTTTGCTGAAAGCATATTCATTTATCCAGACAAAGCAGACATACAAACAATGTGTTTTAGCATCCTAGTGTCTAGACGTTGCAGGAAATGTTAATAATTGGAAAAATATTTTAATGGGCCTCTTTCCTCCTGAAATGAACTGAAAATATGAGGATTGCTAGGACTAAAAACTGTAGCCATCACATTACTTGAATTAGATGCAATGATGTCCAGTTTGAAGAATGGAATAAGTGTATCTGAAGTTACAAGGAAACATGCTTCCAAAAGTTATGCCTGGCTAAATTTCTGAATTAAATTAACATTTCATAAAGTGGAAGTCTTTGTATGGCTGTGAAAGTTGGACCACAAGGAAGGCTGAGCACCAAAGAATTGAGGCCTTTGAACTATGGTGCTGGAGAAGACTCCTGCGAGTCCTTTGGACTGCAAGGTGCAGTCCTAGAGGAGATCAACCTTGACTGCTCTTTAGAAGGCCAGATCCTGAAAATGAAACTCAAATACTTTGGCCACCTAATGAGAAGGAAGGACTCACTGGAGAAGAGACTAAGGCTGGGAAAGACTGAGGGCAAAAGACGACAGAGAATGAGGTGGCTGGATGGAGTCCCTGAAGCAGTCGGCATGAGCTTAAATGGACTCCAGAAGATGATAGAGGACAGGAAGGCCTGGAGGAATGTTGTCCATGGGGTTGCGATGGGTTGGACACAACTTCACTGCTAACAACAACAAAGTGGAAGTCAAAAATGCATGCATTATTTCCCTTTCTTCTTTCCTGGCATGCTATTCAAGATAACAATTCTCTAAAGTCATTTGTTTGTTGTTGTCTGTGTTTTGGTTTTGCACATACTACATTAGGAAACAAAATCTTAAATTTGGAAGGCATCTTTATTTCCATGTCCCTGGACACATGGTTTTTTGGATCTCAGACCATGCTTCAGTGTTTTCCCCTCTCCCAATTATTTCTTTAACATTGAACACATATTTCATTGTTCATTAATTATATGGACTCTTTGTTCTTTTCTAATTTGAACAGACTTTAGAGCTTTAAGTCCATAATTACAAAGCAGCCAAATTTAGAAAATGTTATTTTATAACCCAGAGGAGCTAAAATTGTTAATATTTCCTTCGATTTACATATTTTCAATATACAATATGCAATGATCTTAGACATACTTCAAGTGTTTGTTTTATGCCAACTTTAAATCAAATAGACCAGCTTAAGGAGGGTAGGGAACAGTCAATTAAACACTACGTGTGTGTGTGTGTGTGTGTGTGTGTGTGTGTGTGTGTGTGTATATAAATATATATATATACACAACTACTATGACGTGGTAAAATTAACAATTTAGTAGCTCAGTACAAAATGATAGCCTTTCTCTTGCTTTCATCTTTAGAGGAACATGTTTGGCACCAAACTATTTGAAGGATTAAGACGGACATAATTTTTCATCATCATGACATCTTACCTTTTAACCTTTTAACTGTCATCATTATGTCAACAGAACATATAAATTAATCTAAGGCCATTCCCTTATCCCAGTGGTGGTATTCTACTGGTTCGGCCCAGTTCTGGTGAGCCGGTAGCAGCGATGAGCAGCGGAGACCGAACCAGTTGTCTCCACCACTCTGCTGTTGGGCCCACCTGCCCACCTGGGCTCCCATACTCACTTTTATCCACTGAATTTGAAGTGCAGCTGCTTTGCACGGCACAGAAAGAGTGCTGCGTGGCAGCTGCTGAAGCAACTGGCATCGTGTAGGCTTGCAGGAGGCGAGTTAAACACCTCTGCACCTGCGCAAAATGCCTCTGCGCTTGTGCAAAGTGTATGTTTGGCACACTGTCCATGCAAAGTGTGTGCACACTCACAAAGCGCACCCACCAAGCCATGTCCAATGAACCAGTGGCAACAATATCTGAATCCCACCACTGCCTTATCCTAATTTCCATATTATGCTTTTGGTGGGTCTGCAGATTTAAGGGTGACTTTTCTGTGTTTGCTTAATAAGGCTACACAGAAATGTAAATATTTACAACAAGATTTAGAAGACCAGTCTAGTGGGCTCTTTGACACCCTGGTCACGATAAAGCATGGCCATACATCATAAATTTAAAATCAGTATGCATATAGAAGTGTGAACTGCCTTTTTTCATTGACTCTGAAATAAAGTGATTTCAAGGTAAACAGATTGCTTGAATACAATAAGGCAATGCAATGATCCAATATAAAAAGTACAGAACAGAAGGCTTCAGTTCAGTGGTGGGGTTCAAATTTTTTTTACTACTGATTCTGTGGGTGTGGCTTATTTGGTGGGCATGGCTTGGTCATGTGACTGTGGTGGGCATGGCTTGGTCATGTGACTGGGGTGGCCATGCTTGGTGGCTATGTGACTGGGTGGGTGTGGCCAATTCAATGTCACTCACATCAAGGGGTGCCTCACCTGGCCCCTCCCCTCCCAGCCATTCCTTGTCAATTAAAAATAATAGCACATAGTTTTTTTCCTCTCTCCCCCGCTCCTTCCTATTTCTTTTTCTTTCTTTCTTTCTTTCTTTCTTTCTTTCTTTCTTTCTTTCTTTCTTTCTTTCTTTCTTTCTTTCTTTCTTTCTTTCTTTCTTTCTTTCTTTCTTTCTTTCTCTTTTCTCTATTTCTCTCTTTCTTGCATGCTCTTTCTTTATCTCCCTTCCTCTTTCTTTCTTTCTCTCTCTCTCTCTCTCTTACACACACACACACACACACACACACACCTGGTCGGGAGGGTGGAAGAGGCACTACTGCAGCGGGCACTGATACGGGAGGCACCCGGGATCCCAGAGTATGCTGCACCTGTACCTTTCTTCCTTTCCTCCTGGGAGAAGGAGGATGTGGGTGGCGGCAGTCCAGGGGGATGAAAGGAAGAAATCAGCCGACTGCTAGAGGTGACTTTTTTTTAGTTTCCAGTCACCTTTCGTGACACAGAAATCCTCCGGGAATTGGCCAGCTGGTCGTCTCCTTCTCTGCCTATTCGTTCTGTATGGCCGAGGAGGAGACAACCAGCCAGCCGATTCGGGGAGGATTTCTGTGCTGAAAAGGTGACTGGAGACCAAAAAAGAGTCGCCTCCAGCAGCCGCCCCTTTGGCCAGCTGATCTCCTCCTCCTCAGCCATACAAAACAAACAGTCAGAGAAAGAGAAGACCAGACGGCCGATTTGGGGAGGGTTTCTGTGCTGCGAAAGAGGTGGCTACTAATCTCCAGCTTCGCTCTACTTTTCCAATGGTTTGGTGCCACCCTGTTCTATGCGTCGGCTGCTTGGACTTGCCAGGGCCAGCAATTTGAACAGGGCATGCTTTTTTCAGTGTGACTGCTGGACTGCAGCCGCATCAAAAGAAGCACGCAGCAGCTGCAGGCATCTTGCGACAAGGGGGCGAGGACCCCTGGTATATCCTCTCACCCACTTGCTGGCTACGCCAGGCCAGGCCAGGCTGTAAGAGGCGCGTCCGCTGGGAGAAGGAAGAAAACATGCTCCAGGAGGGCAGGCAGGCAGGTGGATGTCCCGGGGCTGCTGCACATTCGCACTGCATATGTAGTGGCTGCACACTGCCCTGGGACATCTGCCCGAGCTGTGCCATGGCTGCCATATGGTAGGGAAAGCTAGGAGAGTGACTAAGGCAACCTGGCGACCGGGTCAGGGGTGTGGCCAGCCAAGAGTTGCCACCGGTTCGGTGACCCACGCCAAATAACCACTACCGATTCACCCAAACCAGTGCGAACCGGTTGAATGTCACCTCTGCTTCAGTTGTATCTAGTGCTGATTCCTGAGATCACTGAAAGAAACATTTCATTGTTCAGGGGAGTTATTATTATTTATTTAGCAAAGGGCCATTTTACATTAGCCAGGAGATCACAATGCTAATGCAGAGTAGTGGTTTGCCTGCCTAAGACTGCTAACCCTGTTTGGTTCATGCTCACACACTTCCCAAGTTGCACCAAAGGAGGCAAGCTAATTCCACACCAGAAAGAAAGACTACTGACATTCCTGCTATATCATCTGAGGTCCTCTCCTTCCACCAAAGCCACCTCGCAAATAGGCATTTCAACTGGGAAGGTCCAGCACCAGTAGGATTCTAACCATCTGCAAAAAGCACCTAGCTTGTCCCTCTCACCAAAGTGGTACCTATTTATCTACTTGCATAGAATATACTTTCAAACTGCTAGGGGAGGTGAGTGATGGGAGCTCATCCCATCACACAGTGCTAGGACTCAAACCTCTGGAATGAATACCATCTCTAGCATCATTAAGCCACTGAGCCACAGTGCCTCATTTGGGGAGGTAATGAACCAGAAAAAGCAACTATTAATAGTAGAACAAGAGTTTGGCCACAAGTCATTGACAAAAGTCAATATTCAGAAAATCCTAGATACAATCTCTGTACTGGAAATGCTGTGGCTCACTGACAAATAACATGCTTAGAATGATTTTGAATGTTGAATATTATTTCAGTGTTGTCAGCCTTGATGCCACGCTTGATAGGAATGGGAAAAAATCCTATCTATAATTTCAGGAGGTATCAATCACATGCTTTCTTTAGTGGAGAGACAGCATGCTGTGCATACCCAGCCATTACGTTTTGTAAAACATGGTTTATAGCTTTGTGTATTATGGAAGTTCAGTCAGTTGTGCTTTATTTGATAAATCTTTAATGTACTTTTTTTGTTTGTCAAAGCCTGTATTGTCTCAGAGGCAAATCAGTAGCAGTCACACTGTAGATAGTGGGTAAATCAAGCAACGGTTGAAGGACAGTGGGAAATAGGTGTGGGCACCTATTCTGTTTCTGACATAAATCCCCCCTTTTTTGGTGGGGGAGGAGAGTTAGTTCTTAACAACAATCTTCTCCAAGTTTTCCATATTTCCAAATAACTACTTCCTAAGAGTATACAGTATGTGCACATATTTCATACATATAATTCCCAGATGGGAATTGCATTCATGAAGCCAACCCAGAAAAATGTTATTATATTTTAACATAGCCTCTATAGATAGAGAACACTGCAGTAAGAACAAATACATGTCACCAGGTATTAGACTAAAGAAATCCTGTGAGATGGGTCCAGGTCATGAATGCAAATCCTGGCTTCCTTCCATTTTTGCATCAAAGATAATTGTTGGTGGCTTCTCTGTTCAGAACCACTAAAATCAATGAAAGAAGGTTCCCGTTCTTCATTCCGACATTTTTAACAGCCCATAAATATTTGTAAAGATTAGGATCAAGCTAATGTTTTATATCCCAGGCTGTGGAAGTCTTCTCCTGCATTGCCTGTTGCTATTCATGCTGGAAGGAAAGTGTATTGGAAATCTCAGTGTGAACAAGGCAGTGAAATGAATCCAGCACTGTGAGATTAAATGTTGTGTTTCTTTCACATTTCCATCAACTAAAATAAGATCTTTTCAAGCATGAGAAAAGGGAGCATTGTAATAATGAGGGTGGGATTTCTTTTTCCTTAATGAAAAAGCCCAGTTGGGGGAGATTTCTTATGATGGGACTGAAGATAGTGTAGAAAGCCAGGGAGGCTGGAAAGCCACTGAAGAGGCTTTCGTGAACTCAATTAAAAACAAGATTTATTTTGTACAGATCCCTCGGCTATCTTGTAACTAAATAAAGGAAGAACACAATACTGTAATGAGAATGTCATCAAAATTCCATCCTCCTTCAGATAGAATTTCTAAATTTCTAAATTCTTTTTTTGGCTGAATATAAACTGAATAGTAGTAGTATCCATCTACAATTATTTTCAGCAGTATCTTAAAACACAGGTTTTTAGAAATTTTCTAGGATGCCCAGGAAACTATATTTAGCATAGACCCTGTATTTAAATGTGCCACGTGTGCCCAAATCATATGCAAAACTTGCTGGAAAGTGAAAGTCACATAAAAAGAAGAGCTTTAAAGAAATCTAGCAGATATTTGATCAGAAAAGTTGCTAGAACTATGAATCAGTTTTCCTGTTGCCTGAATTGCCACTGACAACAATATTGGTTTCATTAGCTGTCAAAGTACTGTGAAATATTGTGTCTCATCTATTATTTTGACAGTAATGGAATTTAAGCAACAAGCTATGTTAGAAGAGAGGGATTATGCCTATCTTTTGTTTGTGTTTTATACAGTCCTCTGCTAAGTCATATTCCATGATTACTGCAAGATTCCACTATCAATTTATGTTTTTTTAAAAAATGCAGGTCAAAAATGCAGGTCAAAAATGCAAAAGTCATGAGACCAAATTCATTACGATCTTATGGCAATTTAGCTGGTTTTCAAGAATGAGTCTATGGAAGTCATTCATCTTGTGAAATTTCACACACGCACAAAGGGACTGAGAAGAAAGCCAAGTTTTGTAGATTGTACTATAATAGCCACTTCCCTATTCAGATTACTAGTAAAATGTCTATAAAAATATCCAAAGTACCATATTTATTTTCATGCAAGATTGGCATTTTTGGGGCAGGCTGCCATACGTGAAGCTCAATTTCACTCCAAAATATTCTTACATTGTAAGCCAAGGGTCTGTAATCTAGAAAACACTTTCTAAGCCAACAAACAAAAAACTAGAAAAGACAAGCTATATTCAAGGTGCCCTAATTACAGATAGTCTTCAACTTACAACCATTCATTTAGTGATGGTTTGATGTTACAATGGCAATTTAAGAAGTGACTTGCAAATAATCCTTGCACTAAGAATATCACAGCATTCCCATAATCATATAATCAAAGTCTGGGCTCAGGAAGCAACATGTGTTTACAATGGTTGTAGCATCCTGGGGTGGTAACCATTTATGATCTCCTTGGTGAGATTCCAGCAAGAAAACTCAATGGATTCACTTAACAACCATATGGTTGATTTTACAACTTCAGCAATTCACTTAACAACCATGGGAAAATTTCATAAAATTGGCCATGACTCACTTATCAAACCGTTTTGCTTAGCCATAAAAATTCTGGGACCAATTGTGATTGTAAACTAAGGACTGCCAGTTAATGAAACAAGCCTAGTGAGAAAAAAATGAGGAAAAATGACTGCAACTGTGTTTTTTTTTAAAGGCAAACATTCTACATTGCCATTTATTAATAGGGAGCATTTCTGTCCTTCTCGGAGCAATATTGTTGTCACCAAATGGAAGAGTAGCTCATTAATTCTCCGCTGCCAGTGCCATTTGTTTTCTTAGGTCTAACTGTGACATTGAATTGTTGAATATTGTTATGCTTCTTTTGAGAGATTAATGGAAATACCTCCCATGTATAATGCCTGGATTGGTGATTTCAAGGCAAACAAAATGACATACACACCTGCAATAGAACTGTGCTTGGCATATGCTAATGGAGGAAGTGATATTTTAAACTCACACATTAAGCTTCAGAATCACTACAGCTTTATAAGCATATTCAAATGAACACATTTTCAAACCTCTTCAGATGTTCTTGGTAAAGCACCTGGGTATGTGATGTACTCATACTGCCAGTGACTAATAGAAACTTCAGATTATCCAGTCTTAAGACTTAATGTGCTTTTAAGAGGATCAAATCTTGGTTAACTCTCTGCTATGGCCGTGCGGTATGCTTAACCAGCCCATTTGGAAACCTAACAGCTGCAGTTTTGTTGTGCAATTCCAGAGAAAAGGATTAATTCGCGGTAAACCAGGTTAACCATGTTTTTACATCATTCATGCTGGCCCAGAATCAATCATTCAGACAGAGATGGTGCATGTAACTTCAAACATGTTGACCTTCCTGTAGGAATGCAAGGCAGATACATCCAGAGAGAATTATCTCCCATAATGTTGAATTTGTGCAGATTATTGCAATTCGTGTACCTAACTTGTTTTTGTTAACCTCTTTTTGCTTTTCACTTTCTTCCTTCAAACTACCTTTTTTTCTCTCATGTTTTCTATAGTTTCTATCTAAATAAATGAAAGCTTCTGAATCTTATTTGGTAGTCATAAAAGCAGAGAACCTCATCACAAAGGCAGAGAAAAAAGGGATGCAGTGGCTCAGTGGCTGAGATGCTGAGCTTGTCGATCAGAAAGGTCAGCAGTTCAGTGGTTCGAATCCCTAGCGCTGCATAACGGAGTGAGCTCCCGTTACTTATCCCAGCTCCTGCCAACTTAGCAGTCTGAAGCATGTAAAAATTGCAAGTAGAAAAATAGGGACCATTTTGGTAGGAAGGTAACAGCATTCTGTGCACCTTCGGCATTTAGTCATGCCAGCCACATGACCATGGAGACATCTTCGGACAGCGTTGGCTCTTCGGCTTTGCAATGGAGATGAGCACCGCCCCCAGAGCCTGAAATGACTAGCACGTATGTGTGAGGGGAACCTTTTCCTTTACCTTTACAAAAGGAGAGAACCTGGTCACAAAGGCAGAGAACCACATGGCTGGATGACAGAAGGCAGTCCTACATTGGGCCAGTTATTGCTCAGCAGTGGATCAAATCACTGAAGCCTTCTCTATATGAGAGAGTGTTTGCATAGGACATTTTTTTCTATTTTCCCATGGACAACATCTCCCTGATCTAGCTTCAGTCTATTGTAGCAGCAAGTTACCACTGAGGTGGAAGCTTTGATGTGAAGACATACCCTCATAACCAGGCTATCTGAGAGCCAGAGCAAGGAGGCTACCAATGAAATATTCCTGTCTTCCCTAGCATCAATTTCCATTCAAAGTCTTTTGACACATCCCAAGTGCATTTAGACTGTTCAATGGCTTTCCCCATCAAGTTTTCTTGCCCACTCTTTCTCTTTTTGTTTTCATGCTGTGAAGTTTATCCAAGATTCACACACTTGCTTTCAGAAGCAGTCCTTTGCTTCCTTTTGTCTTTAGTGTTATTGTGATGCACATGTCTTTCTCCTTTATTAAACAGCATCTCTGTTGAGTGATGCCTTCACGACTAAATGTCCCCTACAGCAACTGCACAACTTGGAATTTTCCTCTGCAGAAAATATACTTGAGCTGATGATGCAGGAGAAAGATAAGCACCCTAAAGACAATAATTGGACAAGTAGACCGTTCTTGCTTCTTCTGTTCTTCTTGTAGAGCAGGGGTCTTCAAACTCAGCAGCTTTAAGACTTGTGGACTTCAACTCCCAGAATTCCTCCTCCAGTCCTGTTAGCTCAGGAATTCTGGGAGTTGAAGTCCACAAGTCTTAAACTTGCCAAGTTTGAAGAGCCTTTGTTGTAGAACTTCATGGTTGCATTCAATGTCTCTGGTGCGATCTGCCCACTGCAATATCTCCCAGAATTTCAAAATAGCCCCAGGCCTGATTTCCTTTCAATGAGCCTTGAAGACCCAGCTCTTCCTTTAGGCTTTGAACTAAAGTTCAAAAAGTTCTCCACTCCTCTACTCATTGTAGAATACCTTATGCCACCAGACTTGAAATTCTAGACCTAGAAAACTTAGAACTATGCCATCTTCGGTCTGATCTAAGTATGGTATATAAAATCATGCATTGCAATGGCTTACCTGTCAATGAATACTTCAGCTTCAACCATAACAATACAAGAGCACACAATAGATACAAACTCAAGGTTAACTGCACCAAACTTGATTGCAGGAAATAATAACTTCAGCAACAGAGTGGTCAATGTCTGGAATACTCTACCTGACTCTGTAGTTTCTTCCCCAAACCCAAAAAACTTTAACCTTAGACTGTCTACTATTGACCTCACCCCTTTCCTAAGAGTAGGGGGTGTGCATAAGTGCACCAACGTGCCTACCGTCCCTGTCCTATTGTTTCTTTTATTTTTCTTATATGTATCCATTTCATGTATTCATAACTATGTACTGTATATACTTATACCTATTATCTTGTAAGCAATTGACAAATCAAAATAAATAAAATAAAAATAAATAAAGTGGTTATGGGGAGGTCCCTTTGTGAGATTTGACTGTTCAACCTATCTTCCTATTCTGCTTATTTGGTTATCAATTTGTAGGCCAGTCATAGCCATCAAAAAGTATAAAGGTAAAGGTTCCCCTCATACATGCTTGCTAGTCATTTCTGGATCTAGGGGGCAGTGCTCATCTCTGTTACAAAGTCGAAGAGCCAGCGCTGTCCGAAGATGTCTCAGTGGTCATGTGGATGACATGACTAAACGCCGAAGGCGGATGGAACGCTGTTACCTTCCCACCAAAGTGATCCCTATTTTTCTACTTGCATTTTTACATGCTTTCAAACTGTTAGGTTGTCAGAAGCTGGGACAAGTAATGGGAGCTCACTTGTTACTCGGTGCTAGGAATTTGAACCTCTGAACTGCCGACCTTTCTTGTCAGCAAGCTCAGTGTCTTATCCCCTGAGCCACTGCGTCCCTTTTATCAAAAAGTATATATATACATATAAATCTTCACAACCCCACTAGTTAGGAAATTATGTATTAAAATAGATTGTGTTCCTAAATGGGGTAGATCATGGTTGACTCATTTCAACAAACAGTATTATTACTGGTTCGCTTTATACATTATGGTAAGCTATGGATTACTAAATGAATAGTTTCCATTGAGATAATGTATCAAACTATAAAATATGGCCTCATGCAATACACTCGTAAAATGGCTCTATTTTTATAGTATAAGATAGCATATAAGCCTATTCACACAAACTTTGGTGAATTTACCCCCAGAATTCAGCTTTTTTAAAAAAAAAAAAAAAAAAAAAGGAGGAGGAGGAATTAGCCTTTTCTCATTCATTTCTTCTGGGACTTGAAAACATGCAGTGATAATAGAACTATGAAACCATAGCAACTCCTAGTAAACCACATGTGGCTAACCAATAAATGTAGCATCTAGATGTACAAAAATTCATTAAGAGGAAGAAATGCACTGGGTATCATACACAATCCTTTTTTCATATGCTTATTTTCTATATCTCACCTTCCAATCAAATGATTCTAAGGAAGCTTATAAGAAGTGGAATAATAATTAAGGTTGGATTCCTGGGTAAAATGGGCACTGCATTGGCTAATTTTTACCCAAGGATCTCATGCTGCCTATTATAATATAATGCTGTTGGGATTCTGATTTTTCTGAGGTTCAGTATTTCCAGACATCAAGGGAAACCTTTCAATATTGCTCCAAGGTGTCCAATTGGTATAACAACGTTTTTCTTTTTCTGTAAGTATTTAGCTTCAATCTGCAAGTCCCAGGATTTCATAATTATTTCCAATTGTTTTTCCTCAATTCTAGTATCACTAGGTTTAGGAACATCAATGAACCAAACTTTCTTCTTTTCAATAACTGTTATAGCAGGCATGTTATCAAGAGAATGGCTGTCTGTTTGGATCCAATACAATCTTAACTCACTCATTAGAAGACGAAGACTTTATGGATTAAATCAATTGATGATATTACATATAAAAATTGATGCGAAAATGCAAATACATACAAAGAAAACAAAACTTCATAATAAATCAATTTAATTGTACCCCTACAATTAATCCCAATCTCTTCTAGGTATTCTGTCTTCTGTCTTTGCAACTATTATTATGCCTTGAGGTCAGCACATCAGAGGTGGTATTCAGCAGTTTCTGAACAGCTCTGGAGAACTGGTAGCGAAAATTTTTAGTAGTTCAGTGCAGCACATCTTCTAATAATCTAAAATACTGATAAATACAGCACATCTTGCTCCGGTTTTTAATCAATTGGACACAATTTATTGAACTGAATAATAATTTTCTAAAGGTTGCAAACATAGCATCTGTGTTTGTTGAAAGAAGGCTTGGGAAAAATCATTTCAATTAACACTGACAAAAACTTAAAGCATGAAAAAGTAAAAGGAATATAAATTATAATTGTTGTAAAGTAGGAAGAGGGAACAATCTTTGCTAAGCACAACATACACAAATTTGAAAAATCATTATGCAGCAAGTAAGGGACAATGTACCTTTGGAGTTGTTATGCTGAACTAAAGAGGATTACATCTGCAAAGCCCATTTAGCCTTGTTAATGCTAAATTGTTTAGGAGCCTTGCTTACTCAAGGCCTTCTACTGATCCTTATTTATTTCCTTCATATTTGAAAAGATAGGAGCAATCTATACAGATTCATAAATCAACATTCTCAACGGTGGCTGTTGTTCAGTTCCTGTGACTTTCCAAATCTATCAATAGCATTTCATTGCCATCATCACTGTCAGTAGAAATTTCCAGGAGGCACCAGGGGGATATAAACAGCAAAATAGAATTAAAGAACTTAGAATCCAACACCTTTGGAGAGCATCAAACAGGGAAAGGCCAAATTTCCTAGCACTAAGTTTGGGAGACAATCTAATTCTTAGAACCCCCTGCACCAAATTTAATTGGAGCCATTCCATTGTTGGATTTCACTTTCATTTTTTAGTTGCTCTGTCCTCCTCTAGTCCCTCTGAATAACGTGGGCTTCACTCCTACAGTTCTAAAGTTCATTGTAAGGAAGCGTTCAACAGGTATCAAAAAATTCTGAGCAATTTTAGTCCTTTTTAATGACGTTCCCTATTTTAAATTGGTTTTACAAGAAATGAGCTGATTTTCATCATTCCTCTGTTGTCCATACTGTTCTGATACTGTATGTATGAGGGGAACCTTTACCTTTATACTTTTTGATGGCTATGACTGGCCTACAAATTAATAACCAAATAAGCAAAATAGGAAGTTAGGTTGAACAGTCAAATCTCACAAAGGGACCTCCACATAACCACTTTATTTATTTATTTTTATTTTATTTATTTTGAGTTGTCAATCGCTTACAAGATAATAGGTATAAGTATATACAGTACATAGTTATGAATACATGAAATGGATACATATAAGAAAAATAAAAGAAACAATAGGACAGGGATGGTTGCACTTATGCACGCCCCCTACAGACTTCTTAGGAAAGGGGTGTGGTCAATAGTAGAAAGTCTAAGGTTAAAGTTTTTGGGGTTTGAGGAAGAAACCACAGAGTCAGGTAGAGTATTCCAGACATTGACCACTCTGTTGCTGAAGTCATATTTCCTGCAATCAAGTTTGGTGCGATTCACCTTGAGTCGGATACTGTCTGGATGCTTGACATTATTGTTTGCTCTTGTATTGTTATGGTTGAAGCTGAAGTATTCATTGACAGGTAAGACATTGTAATGTATGATTTTATATACCATACTTAGATCAGACCGAAGATGGCATAGTTCTAAGTTTTCTAGGTCTAGAATTTCAAGTCTGGTGGCATAAGGTATTCTGCAACGAGTAGAGGAGTAGAGAACTCTTTTTGTGAAATATTTCTGGACTTTCTCAACTGTGTTAATATCAGATACGTAATGCGGGTTCCAGACTGATGAGCTGTATTCGAGTATTGGTCTAGCAAATGTTTTGTATGCTCTTGTTAGTAGTGTAATATTAGAAAAAGCTACGTAAGATTAGGTTAACAACTCTTAACGCCTTTTTGGCTCTGTAGTTACAGTGGGCTCTAGCACTTAGGTCATTAGAGATGAGTACTCCAAGATCCTTGACAGAGTTTGGATCATCAACAAGGTCTTGACTATTCAGCCTGTATTTTATTTTCTGATTATTATTATTTTTTTGCCAATATGTAAGACAGAGCATTTATTTGTTGAGATTTGAAGTTGCCATTTGTTTGACCAGTCAGATACATAGTCGAGGTCTTTTTGAAGGGTAGCAGTATTGTCTGTGGTATTGAACAGCTTTACATCATCAGCGAAAAGAACACAGTTGCTCTTAATATGATCACAGAGGTCATTTATGTAGAGTATGAAGAGAGTTGGTCCTAGAACACTGCCTTGGGGGACACCACTGTTGACGGGTACAGAATTTGATAGGACTCTCCCAATTTTGACCATTTGTTGTCTGTTTGACAGGAATGCTTCTATCCAGTTATGCATGTGTCCAGAGATACCATAAGATTTTAGTTTTAGGAGTAGTTTGTCGTGTACCACTGAATCAAAGGCTTTACAGAAGTCTATGTAGATTGCATCTATTGCTTTGACCTGAACAAGTTGTGTAGTCCATATGTTTTTGCAGTGTAAGAGTTGCAGATTACAAGATAGTTTTTTTCTGAGACCAAATTGTTGATTAGAGGGTTGTTTGTCTTTAAGTGGAGATAATGGATTGGTTAATAATTGATTCCATGACTTTACAGGTGACGCAGCATAAAGAGATTGGTCTGTAATTTTCAACCAGGCTGGGGTCTCCCTTTTTGAAGATGGGGATGACTGTGGCTTGTGACCATCATTTTGGCAAGGAGCTGTTGTAAAATAAATAGCTAGATTGTTCCATTTCTGCCCATTAAAGGTGTTGCATTTGACCTAATCCTGATTTAGCAGGTCTTACAAGGCAGAGCAAGGACTTAATGGTACATATTGATTAATTATGTGCTATCAAGTCATTTTCATTGTTGACCACATGCATAGACATTCTTCAGGATGGTGGTGCAGGGCAAGGATATTATCCACTAACCAAAAGAAACAAAAAAAGGAGGGAATCAAACTATTAAACTAATTGGTGTCACTGCAGCCAACCTTAATAGTGTCCTTGCTTCCTGTTGTTTACTGAAAGACCATTGTAAGCTGGTTTTTCTTTTCCGTAAAAAAAAAAAAAAGACTGCATGCTAAATGCAGCATGTACAACCTGGCTCATAACAAGTTGTTTCTGGCTATTCAGAGAACAATATTTTGCCATATTTTATTCTCTCCCTCATTCTGTCCAAGTCCCCTCCCTGGTTCCAAATGCCTGTCTTTTTTTTACTCTTCATTCACCATGGGCATTTGTCTACTGGGGGGAGATTGCAGCTGGCAAGCAAAGTCGTTCCGACCAATTGTAAAATTGCAGCATACAAACGTGCCTTTTAGCCAATGGTTCACCAAAGGGTGACCATGTCATCTTATTGATCAATCCTTGGGGGAAAAAAACCTGAATGCATCTTCATTTCAGGAGAAGACAAATGCAGGAAAGTGGAGTGGGGGAAAGAAAGCAGCCAAGAAAGAAAGAAAGAAAGAAAGAAAGAAAGAAAGAAAGAAAGAAAGAAAGAAAGAAAGAAAGAAAGAAAGAAAGAAAGAAAGAAAGAAAGAAAGGAAGGAAGGAAGGAAGGAAGGAAGGAAGGAAGGAAGGAAGGAAGGAAGGAAGGAAGGAAGGAAGGAAGGAAGAAAGAAGAAAGAAAGAAAGAAAGAAAGAAAGAAAGAAAGAAAGAAAGAAAGAAAGAAAGAAAGAAAGAAAGAAAGAAAGAAAGAAAGGATCTCCAAGGTTGCTTGAAGAAAAGGAATGAGCAGAGTTTACGGCCGAAGTATTTGAAAGAGAGAAAGAAGGGGAGGCAGGGAAAGAGGAGAAAGTTACTGTTCTCCTAAAGATTAAAAGATCTTTTCCCTTCACTTCTTTTAGAATCACTCGGCTACACTGTATAGATCCCATTGGAGACGCCACCGCAGGTCTAATATGAACTGAGCACTTTTGGAATTAATCACAGGGGGTTTATTGTGGTTCACGGGGCTTCTCATTCAAATGGCATTGTTTGCAATATTTATGGCCTAGATGGGTTGCCATTATTAAATGCAACTATGTCACATGGAGCTGAGCCTGCTGAGTTTCCGACAGGAGAAGCCATTCTTCACAAGTAAATCTTATCTAAACAATGCACAAAAAGCCAATTACTTTTTGATTTACATTTTAATTCCACTGTTCGGTGCTCGCTCGCTCTCTCCCTCTCTCTCTCTCTCTCTCTCCCAGCTCCCCGCCATCACCACCCCGACAAGTACACCCGATCCCTATAGAGTCCTCTTTCAATTTTGATTTTGGATTCCCAGTGTTGAGGTGAAGGCTAACATTCCTTCTCATCTTTAAACAAAACATGTTAATGAATTCAGATCGGAGGACAAGGGAAAGAAGAAAACAACAACCCCGATTTGGTTAAAACAAAAACAAAAAACCAGCCGCAATAACTCTTGAGAGAGTCAAAGAAAAGGAGATAAAGAAATGTTCTCCCCTGGGCAGGTTATTGAACATCTGTTGGGTTGGGTGATAAAAATTGCATCATTAGGGACTGCAATTGGGAAAGGGCAGTGACATTGGCCATGTCACTGTCGCACAATTCTTCTGGGTCACTCATGGTTATTTGTCAGAGAATTGCTAATCAGTTTCTCTCTATTTATTTATTTATTTATTTATTTATTTATTTATTTTTATCATTCTTAGTGCCCAAATCCCTTTGCTTCTCTCTCTCTCTCTCTCTCAAACTCTGCAGTGGCAATTTGCTGACCAAGTATCAGATTCAAACAAAAACAAACAATTCAGTATCAAAACAAGATTATGAAGGTTCCTGATAGGTGACAAAAAGTCCATTGGTTACAAACCAGGTTTCTATTTTTCCTCCCCTCCAAGACACACTGGCTGGATTCCCCATTTTGGGGAAAGGGAAAAGATGGGATAGTGGGGAGGACTGTATCATTTTAGCTTCTTATATTTTTTATTTTTTAAAAAACATATTTAAATGAGAGGAGGGAGCTTGGTTTCAATTCAGTTTTGTGCTCGCTTTGTGCATTTTCCCTACTTCCGGACAACATTTAATTGTGCACAACATTGTAATTTGTGGCTTCATCTCCTCATCCCTACCTGAATTATAAAATAGGGCACATCCTAAAATTACTGCTGCCAAAAGTGACTGAATTCCTCTTGGTCTCTACCAAGTCAGCATAGTTTCAGGAATACCTGAATGAACTTTCCTGGATAAGGTTTGAAAGTTGCTTTTTGAAAGTCTAAATAGTTAATAAATAGTAAAACATGGCTATAGTTGTTACAGATACACATGACATAAATGAGATTATTTTTTTCAAGGCTAAGCCTACCACTCAGAAGTTCCAGTTCGCCTACCTACTCCTGTAATTTTTTTTCTTCTACCAAAAAAATAAAATAAAATTCTACCAATCTAGGCATTTAAATACCTTTTTCTGTTTGTATTCTGAGGGAATAGGGAACAAATGTATTTTGGGAGTGCAAAAAGGAAAAGAAAAACATGAGAATTATTCTACCCATCTTCTTCCCTTCTCTTTCTTCCCCTTTTCTTATTGTCATGCTGATGCTGGGACATACAAGAGGGTGACTCAAACCAAGGTTAACAAAACACGATTGCTATAAAGGTAAAGGTTCCCCTCACACATACGTGCTAGTCATTTCTGGCTCTAGGAAGTAGTGCCCATCTCCGTTACAAAGCCGAAGAGCCGGCACTGCCTGAAGACATCTCCGTGGTCATGTGGCCAGCATGACTAAACACCGAAGACAAACAGAACGCTGTTCCCTTCCCACCAAAGTGGTCCCTATTTTTCTACTTTCATTTTTACATGCTTTTGAACTGCTAGCTTGGCAGAAGCTGGGACAAATAACAGGAGTTCACTCCATTATTTATTTTATGTTTTATTTTATTTGGTTTGTCAATTGCTTACAAGATAATAGGTATAAGTAAAAACATAGTTATGAATACATGGATACATATAAGAAAAATAAAAGAAACTATAGGACAGGGGTGGTAGACATGTTGGTGCACTTATGCACACCCCCTACCTCTTAGGTCTGTATTATTATTATATATTATTATAATTATCATTCTGCAGCACTATAGATTCAAACCGCTGAACTGCTGACCTTTCTGATCAACAAGCTCAGCGTCTTAGCCACTGAGCCACTGTGTCCCTATTACATTACATAGCACTATTATTGCTATGCCTAAACAAAAGTGATCCCTATTTTTCTACTTGCATTTTTACATGCTTTTGAACTGCTAGGTTGGCAGAAGCTGGGTCAAGTAACAGGAGCTCACTCTGTTATGCGGTGCTATAGATTCGAACCACTGAACTGCCAACCTTTCTGATCAACAAGCTCAGCGTCTTAGCCGCTGAGCCGCCGTGTCCCAATTACATTACATAGCAATACTATTGCTATACCTAAACACAAATAGGTTATACTTGTTTGTGTTTAGGCATAGCAATAGTATTGCTATGTAATGTAATAGTATGTCAGAATAACTGCAGGAGGAAGAACTACAGCCTAGACTAGGGATCTCCAAGCTTAGCAACTTTAAGACTTGTGGACTTCAACTCTCTGAATCCCCCAGCCAGTCATGGCTGGCTGAGGAGTTTTGAGAGCTGGAGTCCAGAATATATAGTAATATAGTTTTACAATAAAAATAGAATTAATATTTACTGTTGTATTTCTGGGCTTCCTTTTCACTTCACCATGGCAAGATTGAACTGAAATCAACTGAACAAGCACACAAGGGTTCAGGAACTCAGATAAGTAATTTATTGAAGAAAAGCAAAGAGGTCTTTAAGAAAGAATGCTGAGTATCAAATGAGAACTCCATTTATAATAATATTCAAAGATGATGACAATTTCCCCCCCACCTACTCTGTCTAAAGGGCAATACTACAGTAGTTTTACTTTCTGATTATTTTCTATTCAGAAAATGAATGCTGGCATACCAAAGCTGTTTTTTGTCCCATTGTTAAAAAAAAACAAAAAACGTCAGTTCTTGATATTAATAAAATTACAGTGTTCTTTAAAAAGAGAGAGAGAGAAGAGCTATAGATCATAACACTCGCTAGAAGTCATTAGGTGTGTCATTTCATCAATTTTACTCAATGATGAGATGTTAGTGAATGACACTGCATTTGTTCACAAAGATACTTGCCTACACTTAGAGGCAGCAGCTGGCTACATCTGGTTGTTTTCAGCCCAAGCTTTAGATGTGGACTCAGATTTCTACAATAGTTGCCATCAAATTGCAAGTTTTAATATTTTTCATCCTTGTCTTTAATACTAGTTGCAGTGCCATTACCTGATTATTCATTACAAGAACTGGGCATGGCTAGTCTAGTGAAGAGAAGGACCAGGGAAGACAGGATAGCAATCTTCCAATACTTGAGGGGCTGCCACAGAGAGGAAGGGGTCAACCTGTTTTTCAAGGCACCTGAAGGCTAAACAAGGTATAATGGATGGAAACTGAACAAGGAGAGATTTAACCTGGAAATAAGGAGAAACTTTCTGACAATGAGAACAATCAACCAATGGAACAGAAGTTGCCCTCGGAAGTTGTGGGACCTTCATCACTGGAAGCTTTCAAGAAGAGACTGATGCCATTTGTCAGAATTGGTGTAGGGTCTCCCGCTTGAGTGGGGGTGGATTAGAAGATCTCCAAGGTCCCTTCCAACTCTGTTAATCTGTTAATCTTTTAAAATGTTATTAAAAGCTCTTTGGTGAGGTCAAAGATGCAAGATGAGTTCCTTGTTAACCTTCAGGAACCAATCCATTTTGGATCATTTCTCCTGACACTAGCCAAGCCTTTTGCCCAATTTACAATAAGAGCTGCTCAGAATTTGAATTGTTTTTTGGCTCAACTAAGTTTCAAGAATCTGATAAGACATTCGGAAGGCAGCAGAGAGACATCAAGTTCAGCAAGATGGATGGTTTCAAATGTCTGCAAAATGAAAACGATAGGAACATACCATTTGTTCTGAGGCCATTGTAAGGGATGCTTAAAGAATTCAATTTTGAATTCAATCCTGAAACACAGTGACCTGATCAGCATTTCAAGACAGGTGGATTGGAATCCAGTTATCTACTGATTTTTAGGGTTGTTGTTTTTTTCAAATTGTCAGAATGCAGTAGAAAAAAAAATACTTGGAAAAAATGTGTCTATGAATATGAATTTTGGAAGAAAAATATATTTAAATTATGCATTTAAGTAAATCCATTAATTTAAAAATCAGGGGAAATGGAAACAATATAGTTTTTCTATTCATAATTGTCACTGGAAGAAATGAAACAGAGGCAAACATGAGGATTTCAATAGGACAACCTAGTTGAAAAATCTTTTAAAAATATAAGCAGGAATGATTCCCACATAAATATAGAGAGCAGAGATTTCTTCACACAGCCTTAGTGATATGCTTTCCTCCCTTAGAAGGGAGAAAAACAGGTGACCCAAAAATCATTGTCTCACCCTTCCTTTGATTTTCGTTTATACAAATATCAATCTTATGGAGGGTCATTGCCAAGGTCAATAGTCCCCTGACAAAGAAAAACAAAGAAAAACCAACTTGCTTTTTGGTCTCTTCTCCCTACCATCCACCACCAGAAATAGTCATAAAGGTAGAGAACCTGGCTAGATGACAGAATGCAGTCCTTCACTTAGATCCCAGCAGAGGATCAAACTACCAAAGACTTCTCTATGTGACACGGAGTGTTTGCACAGAACATCTTTTCTGTTTTCCCATCACTTTCTTGTTGGAGCAGCCTTCAGTCTGTTGTAGCAGCAATCTGGCACTGAGATGGAAGCTCTGATGTAAAGACAAATCATACCCAACAAATCATAACCAGGTTGTCTAAAATCCAAAGAAGGGAGGCTGCAAATGAACTCTCTATAACCTTAATATGGCTTGGAACCATAAGATTGTGGAATCATTGTTTTAGTAAAGATCTTTAAAGCAATTGAATCTACCCCCTGTTCATCCTAAGAATCCAAATTGTAACATCTGCTACCAATGACTGCCAAATCTCTGCTTGAATACATTCCATGAACAGGAACACAGTACTGCCCTGGGAATTTACCCTACAAATTTAGTACCAATGCGTGAATCAGACACATCTGATCCGAATATCCAGCTTGATTCAGACTTCCAGTTTAATTCACAAGCTTGATCTAATTTGATTTGGACATTCAAGTTGAACAATGAAATTGATTTAATTCAAGCTTCCAAATCAATTTAGACAACAATTGAATCAATTCATGGATTTAATTGAATCACCTTTAAATTAAATCTCCAAACCAAATATTTGCACAGCAACTATTGAAATGCTCCTAATTTTTGTAGTTTTTCATACCATTAATTCTTCTAACAATCAATCCTAACTTTCATCTTAAATCCATTATGGTAAGAAATCTGCCACCCTAATTAAAAAGAAGAAGAAATTCCATAATAAAGTTAATCACCAGAAGCTGCTAGCAAATCAGAAGTACTGCTGCATTCAAGCAAAGCAGTAGTAACATGTAATGGAGTATCACAAATGGTTCCACAGAGAACCTACTTATGTTTTGCCCACTGCCTCATGGGTTATAGCACATGTGACATGTATATGTCCATGTTGATCCAGATATTTGCAAAAGGGTGATCTAGCTTCCAGCTGGTTGTCCATCACGACTTCCATCTTGTTAAGCTCTATGCAAGAGTTATTTCTTCTGCTAAAATGTTACCTTTCTTCTAATAAGTGTTATTAATCAGCACTCTTGGCATCTCATTCATTGGATTAATTGTTTTCAGTGCAGGTAGCAAAGAGAAATCACCACTCTATGCTACATTACATTAGAGAAAGCAGTTTCTAAACACCTCCTTGTATAGTCATGCAGAAGGTTAAGCATGACAATTGTATTCCCTGCGGGATAGATTGTACCCCTAATAATACATTTTTTATACATGCCAGTGTGTAATAAAAATTGGGTAATAGGTCCCTTTTCCTTCACAAAGGTGAATTGCTTTATTTGCCTCTTCTGGATGAATTTCAATGAATAATGGGATGTATTCCTCTCATTTTTTTAAAAATAACATAAAAGGGGACAAAGTTGCAACACAATGAAAACCAAATAAATATATCACTCATAATCAGGGCTTGTTGACTCGCTGCCCCATGGTTAGAAAGAACATATATGTTTCTCACTTGCTCCAAACTCAAGAATATTATATATTGAGTTCCTTTCCCAACGATGAATTGTTACAAAGAACAAAGCAGAAACTAAAAAGGAGAAGTGAATTTTATTACCATAATTTGATTTCCTTAATTCCACCACTATAAGCATGCTTAGCAACTTCAGTAAGCAAGAACAGATTGTATTGGAGAACATCTAGGGAAAAGGATCCCATAAAAATATGTGCCTCTGGCTACAAAAGGAAATGGACATAATCTATTCTAAGCTGGCAATCATGAGCACTTCATTGAATCACACGTTCGGTGGATACTTTTTTTAAAATTATGGCTATATTGATATACACCTATCTACATACATAACCAGCCTAAGAGCTTGGAACCAGCATTTTTTTTCCAATCGCACATAAACAGAAAACAGATTTTGCAACCACAGCATTTCATCCTTGATTCTAGACTCTCTTCAGCCTTATTTCCAATAAAGTAGTAATGAATTCCCTGGCCTATTGCCAAATTTGCTCAATTATCTCAATTACTCATTAGACGATTCCGTGCCATGGCGTTTGTTGCCTTCCCACACGAGCAGAAAAATCAGCCTGCTCAAACTTGCAGCTCTTTGCCGGTTACGTGTTCAGCGGTAGCAGTGACTGCACTTTATGTATCAATAGCCATTGAAGCTGTATCAAGGCCATTTGGGGAACAAGAAGGAGGGGAGAAAAAAACCACTCCAGGGATTCATTAGATAGCCTGATAATGTATTTGCCTGATGTGGCCAGAATAAGAAATGAGCTTTTAATAGTAATAATGAAATAGTCAGCCTTGCTCCTTTGCTTGCCCTCATTTTTGCAACATTAAATGAGCAAACAGAGATATTTTAATTGATCCTTTCTTCCATCTAGGCTGAAGGCTGAAAGAGTCAGCCTTACTCATTCATACTCTTAATACAAAAATGATCAAACAGTCACCTACTGGGTACGTTTCTTACAATTTTTCAAGATTCCTGCTTCACCTGCCCACTATTGACTACAACTTCATTTTAGAAAAGAAAAAGAAAAAAAAACCCCACCAGCAGGGCTGCTAACCTCAAGCACAATTTTTAGTTTTCAAAAATACTTCTGGGAAACACACAAGTCTCGTAAACTTTGTTGAAAATAGAAATGAAGTCTTCTGATTTGTTTGGAAGTGTTTTGACTTATATGTCCTTCCCTTAAAGAAAAGTGTAAGTTTAGGCAGCGCAAACATCTTTGAGGGACAGTGAAATAACAAGGAACAACTTTCTTGGTTTGCTTACTAAGCAATAGCTGCTTTGGGATTGCTTATACTTGGGGAGATGTTTTGTCACAAAGATGCTGTTCAAAAGGCAATTGGATTTCTATTTCTTCCTTGAAAACATTTCACTACTCGTCTAAGAAGCTTCTTCAGTTCTGGCTGCATGGTGGGAAATGGAAGGATTTATACTCTTTGCAGTCAACTGGTTGATAGCATGCTGAAGTTTGGTCATTAGCTCTCTGAGAATCGGTTGAGGCTATTTGGGGGGTTTATCTTTATTCTCAGAGTCACCTGAATTAGAGTGACTCAAATGGATGTGGAAACATCTTGGGACTGGATTGTATGGTAGTCAGAAGATACGTGGAGTCATATCTTCTTCCTCTGTTGAGAGAAGGCTGTTCAATTTTAATAAAGATGGCCTCTTTCCCTACCCCTTTGGCCAGAACTGAAGAATCTTCTTGGGTGAGAAGTTCCCTAGAAAAAAACCAAAGTAGTTGAGTTACCTTTTTAAGAACCCCTCTGTGACAAATATAACCTGGATGATTGAGAATGGATGTAATGGACAGTAGTGGAATTCAATTTTTTTTACTGCCGGTTATGTGGGTGTGGTGGTGGTGTAGTTTAGTGGGCGTGGCTTGGTGGGCGTGGCAGGGGAAGAATACTAGAAAATCCCCATTCCCTTCCCACCCCATTAACCTGCTTTCCAGCTCCGTTCTCCTGCACAGGGCAACCAAGGAAGACCCAGCCAATCAGCTCGGGAGGTGGATAATAGATGGGGGCGGGGCCAGTCAGAGGTGGTATTTGCCAGTTCTCCAAACTACTCAAAATTTCTGCTAACAGTTCTCCAGAACTGGTCAGAACCTGCTGAATACCACCTCTGGTAATGGATGATCTCTTGGGGAAGAGATGCTGCTTAGGAAACAATCAGAAAAGAAAGGGAGGAGCTTCCAGAAGCTTAACAGTCAGGGAAAGAAACTTAAGAAGCACTTGTCTTAATTAATCAGCTGGTTAAAAGTGGCAGTGGGAAGTTTGTACTTTCAGACTTACACGATTCTCTTAATATAGCCTTACAATAAAGTAGAGTTCGTTTTCTATCTGATTTAGTTGGGAAGGCTAAAATGAGATGAGAAGTAATGTCAAATTTTATGAAGTGAAGTTACAACTGCAGATTTTATAGAGAAGATGAGCATGCAAGAATGAATTTAAAAAGGAAAGTAGGTAAAGTATACAGGCATTTGGAAGCCTAGGATTCTCCCTGCCATAGACTTGTGCACAAAATGCTAAAAGCAGAGGTGGGATTCTACCAGTTCGCACCTATTCGCTAGAACCGGTTGTTAACATTCTAAGCAATTTGGAGAACCGGTTGTTAGAAGAAATTACTGGCCTAATCCTGTAAGGAAGGCAGGAAGGAAACATTAGGGTGTTGCTTAGAGAAACTGCCTCTCCGTTAACCCTTATTACATTCTTGGCAGGACTAGATTTCCTGTCTCAGGAATGTCTCTGGAGTTTTCTTTTCCTCCTTTGCTGGTACTTTGCTTGTGTGGAGTGACCATTCAATGTTACAATGGCATTGAAAAAATAAGTCATTTATGACCATTTTTCACACTTACGACTGTTGCAGCATCCCCACAGTCATGAGAGGCCAGGCGAGGAGATGCTTGCCCCTTGGTGATATTGAGTTGGCCATGCCCAGCCAATAACATGACCACCAAGCCATGTCCACCCAGTCACATGACCACCAAGCCACGCCCACCAACTAAGCCATGCCCACAGAACTGGTTGTTAAAAAATTTGAATCCCACCCCTGGCTAAAAGCATATCATGTACAATTTGGCAGATGGGAGGACAGGGGAAAATATGGTGGCTGCATTTTCATTCTGAAGTTTTCTCAACCTCTCAGCTCTTGGTCCTTGGAAACGTCTAGCTGATTAATCCATCTGAAAGCAGAGGAGTAAGCAACGGATGACAGTTTGCATTAAATAATAATGTTTAAAAGACAAAAGCAACTACTGTGGGAATAAAAGAGAGACAGAGTGAGGGAGAGCCTTGAAAGGCTTTTCATCATTCATGCTTATTTTCCAGGAAAATTCAAAAGGACATTAAGTATATGAAGGTGGCATTGTTGTGCCTCACAGTTCATAATCAACTTAATTGCTTCCAACTTATGCATGATAAGTGAATGGCAATGTTAATCATCTTTAACTCCCTGGCCAGCAATTAATTTTGAATAGAGACCCTGTTTTGAAGTGAGCAAGACTGCAGGGTGAGCAATACTGTGACTTCTTATACAAAGGCAAAGAGTGGTTTGCATTTTTCAGCTTCTCTATTGTTAAATGAATTCCCCTGGAGGTTCTTTAACTGCCCTCATAATATCTTGTTCTAGATAGGCATTGTCTAGAACTATTGGAGGTAGAAGAGGAAATGAATATGCAGGATTTTCAATAGCCTACAAAATGCCTTCTGAATCTGAAGGACTCTTACAAACTTACTGTGAATACTGTGGATAGTGCTAAGTTCCAAATATTGCCAAGAAGTCACCAGGAGTCAAAACTGGCTTGAATGCACCAACATATGTAACTGAAGTATATATAAGTATGCTGTATAATTGAAAAGGCACTGAGCAATAGGAGACAACCATATCCATTTTCAGCACTTTCCTTTTCCTTTTTTTCTACCTGGTCTTTAGCCTTTGTTCCCTATTTCCTGTATCATGAACTCTTATCTACTCCCTCTATCCATTTCTTATATCCACAATTCTTGTTCTCAGTATTCTCAGACTATCAGGAAAAGACAAATGAAGAGAGACAATTGGCCTGTGTATTCTTCTATCCTTAGCTGGTCTCCGTATATTCTGTGATCTGCAAATTACAAAATTTGTTTGCACCATATTTGTTTGGGTTTCCTTTCCCAAAGAGTAATTCCGAGGATAAAGCCAAACATTGATCCATTTTAAGTGTGTATGTGTATGTGTGTGTGTGTGCATTTGTGTGTATATAAATTTGAAGTGATGATTGTTTACCACTACCCAATGAGAAGGTATGCCAGCAGCTTTTAATGGCACCCTTTCAATAACAAAAGTCTGCCAAAATCTAGCTGCAGACAACATCTAATTTTCAAGCATATTATAGGGTACCATCTCTGACCATTTTTATTCTTATTATAGGTTTCGATTGAATCTGCTCTCCTGTTCTAAGCCAATGTTAAAAACGAACTCTCCATATGCTTAATTGCTGTCATAATGGGAACATTAAAGTTTGCCCTGGTTTGATATGACAATTGCTGTTGGTGGAATTGTTCCCTCATTCCCTTTAAATTTGGGTGGGGGGTAGAATAAAATGATGTGCTCCCCTCCCTTTCTGATTTTTGTGCAGGGAATGAATTTGGCACAGGAAGAAAAACAGTGCCTGCCCTTCAAAATACAGCTGAGCAGAAGGAGAAAAAAAACAAAACCAGAGATAAATGCAGTGAAGGGAAAGGCCAGCCTTGTTAAGAAGCCTGCATGAAGGAGGTTGGATTCATTTTTTTTTTTTTTGAAACACTTTGTACCATGGAAGCAGTGGTATTTTTTTTTTCCTCACTAAGATGAAGAAGCATTGTGATTGTCTTCTCTTCTGGTTATAAGAAGTGTTGGATCAGGCTGCAGAAGTAAAGTGAATCAAAGAAATACTATGGCTTTTTCTCAGAGTTTAAGCATCAGAGGGCTGCTTTCTAAAAGCAACATTGGAAGTGAAGCACCTGCTTAAATCTTCATCCAGCCCAACTGGTTACTACAGGGATACCTTGGTACGTGTCATTAATTGGTCCTGGGAGGCAAGATGTGTACCAAAAATGATGAGTCCCAAACAAGCTTTTCCCGTAAAGAATAATGTAAATAAATTTAATGCATTCCCAAACCAGAGACAATGCACATTTTAAAGATAATATTTAAAAAGATAGGCGTCAGGATTCCAGCAATCACTCTAATTAAATCATGATACTTGAGCCAACTTTCAAAAAACTTCAAAGGATTCATTAGAGGTGACATACTGGCACTGTCCTGTATGATGCCAACTCTGGCATACGTAATTTACAGTCATCTCTAACCCTGTTTCCCCCTCCCCCCTGGGTGTGTCATCAATCAGATTCTCCAATTGAGCACATTCACAGGCTGGGTGTCACCATTCACGTTCTCCAATTAAATATATTCCCAGGCAAAAACTCTGGTATTTTAATTACAATCTTTTAAAGAAACATTTGGAATATACTTTTGCTTTCAACTGCTTTTCCAGATTTCCTTCCTCCCCCACCCACCCCTTTTTTAAATGGCAACCACTAAAACAGGCATAGGAATATTTTATGAGTTGACATTAGGGTTGTATATCATTACTTTACATGAGTAATAAACCTAAAAATTAATAAATACTTAAATAAAATAAAAACTTTATTTTACCTGTACAGATGAGAAAAAAGTGCAAAAATATGCAAAATGACGACAGAAGCTACGATGCGATTGACAGAGGATGCGCTTAGAGCAGGAGCTACCATGCGACTAATGTGTCACTCTTTGTTTCAGCTGGAAAGAGTAGAGAGTAATGAGGCAACTGACACCCACAAGTTCTAGCTTGCATGTCGAGTACCAAACAAATGACAAGTACTGGGACAAAATTTTCTCATCAAAATGCATTGCGTACCAAATTTGATGTGTTTCAAAGCAATTGAGTACTAAGGTACCACTCTATATCTGGAATAAGTGGAACAATTGCAATCTATGGCTACATCATAAGCTCCAAACATTTCAGGTTTAATTATCTTCCTTATTTCTCATCTACACCATCTGAAAAAATAGAAGAGGAAAAGATATTTATGACATTTCTGTAACTGGAGTGCAGAAATCATGGATTTAATTCAGGGGAGTTGCAAAACTCCAGACAACTACTAGATGGCAGTAATGAGATGTCAAAAATTCTGAAACTTTGCTAGCTATCAGGTGGTTGTCCATGTTTTTGGGTTCCTGACCTGTAGTCCTAATTCTAGTCATGACATGGTTGAGTGTTGCATGCACGTGCAATTTTTTGTTGACCATCCTATCAGCCTGTCCAATGGTCCAGAATTACCTTAACTGACCATGTTTTAATTAGATTTAAAGAGAAGACATTAGGAGAGAATTTACACGTTAGGAAGACTAGGCAATCAGGAAAGTTTCAAGGGAAACAAAAGAGCAAACAAAACTTCCAGAAAACAAACAATGAGATGAATGTATTTCCCATTGGATGGTTGAAAGTGGTGGTAGAATCTTGAAGATAAGACCATTTCTGGACTTATCCTTTTTCATGTTTATTCAGCTTAAATATCTACAAGCAACACATATATCAGGAAAGGGTTAAGGAAAGTTGAATATTATTTGCTCATCTAACTTATTATTGCTTAACATGTGGGATGACAGCTGACACGCTGATGGAGAATGGCCTGACTCATCATTGTATCCTGTTTAATTAGAGACGCCAAGGTCTTCTATACAGGCAGTCCTTGACTTACAACCTTTCAATTAATGATGGTGCAAAGTTACAACGATGCAGGGAAAAAAGTGACTCACAACTGATCTTCCCACTTATGATGAACATGGCAACTCCTTGGACTTGCCATGTTTGTGATTGTGGTTGTGGTTCAGTGGCCTGACAACTGGCATGTGTTTATGAAGCTGTAGAACCCCAAGATCACATGAATACCATTGGCAACCTTCCTAGCTGGCTTCCAACAAGCAAAGTCAGTGGGGAAAGCTGGAGTCACTTAATGACTTCAGTGATTCACTTAAAAACCATGGCAAAAATTGGGATTGCCTCATATAGTAACCACCCTGCTTAGCAACAGAAACTCTGGTCCCAACTGTTCTCATCAGTCAAGTGTCAACTCATAAAATATGGTCTTTTTAGAGTTGCCAACAGAAAGGGGGGGTAGCAGTGTGGCAGCTTGGAAATCAAAAGTGCATTCCATAAATAGTTTTTCAAAGATAGTAACTAGGTGACTAAAGTTTCTGCCATGCAAAATTTTGACTGGAGAGCCTGATTGATGACTCTGGGCTATGGATGTGTCCCATTGGAGAATATGAATTATGATACACCCAGGGGTGTGGGGAAAACCAGGGTCAAGGGTGAGAATGAATGATGTTTCTCAGAATGGGCTACACCCAGGCAGTGCTGGACATTTTAACACCCAATAAATCCTTTTGAAATTTTGGAAGTTTGGCTTGAGACTCATGATTTAATTGGGTAACTGCCGGAATCCTGGCATCAAGGATTTCCTGTAAGTTCTTTACGTCAAGCTTTGACTATTGATTTTAGCTAAGCTTTCTTGGTGCTTCTCTTTCAAACCACTGCTATTGACAGCAGCCAATAAATAAAAATCAATTTCACTGAATCTGCTGAAAATAATAGCTTCTTTGATTTGCTGCATTCTAGTTAATCCTTAGTCCTTATTTTTTAAAAATGGAACTATAAGAATGGTTGGTGGGTTTCATTTTTATTTGTTCTTTATTTTTGTTTTTCCTCCTTCCTTTTTGTCCCTGTCTTTTTCTGTTCCTTTTTTCCCCTCTTCAATCTGCGGTTTGAGGGTTGGGGATTATCTTCTTTTATTATTATTGATTAAACTGCTCTGGGAACTGTTTCGGCTAAAAAGCACAGCAAAAGTGCTTTCTCAGAATAAACAATAGTGCAATTTTTAATATGATTATTGATCTCAGTAATTGAAAGTGGCATCTCTCAGGGTTCCTTGGAAGACACCCACTGCCTGCATGATGGGAGTCAAAACTGAGTTCCTGCATTGAAGCGCTTCAGAAAAATAATTTCTGTGGTCGTGTGATATACTCCACCAAAGATAATAATATTCTATTCTTTCAATGTAGCCTTGAGCTGTCAAATGCCAATCATGACTGATAGATCTGCAGCTTTCCAGAAGGCAAAGGTATTAATCATTTATAAGCTACATTCTGTAAACGTAAAAGCAATCAGGCGTACATTAAGGCCTGTCTAGGAACATTTACCAAGAGTCCATTTATTTTCAATTGATTTGAATGTGAATCATGTTTCTATGTCAACCCTACAATTTACCCCAATCAGACCACATATGCAGATTGCAACTGATTTCATTTATTTGCATAAAGAGTCATGTTATATGTGATTTTTGAATTCTGACCACAGATGATCTTTGTTACTTTAAGGTTATTTATCTAATGTGCAGTTCAAGACGCTGATCTCTCTCTTTCTGATACAGCTGACATTCAAATAATCTATGTGTTATATCTTCCATGTCTGAAGCCCCACAAATTCAAGTGTGTTCATTATAAGTGGCTTATACCAGTATAATTAGTGGCTGTGTTAAACAAATCATGATTCAAATAACCATGGCTTCCATATGACATGTAAATGTAAGTTATGTAAGTCTTAGTAATTCTATCACTCTCCTCCATATCATGCTGAATTTCTATTCCTCTTTTGATTATCTCAATGGCCAGAAGTGTCCATGGTAGGAAGATAAGTAGATAGGTAAGTAGGTAGGTAAATAGGGAGGTACATAGATAGATGGGCAGACAGATGGATAGATGAGTGGGACAGACAGACAGATATAGATATGCAATGTTACTCAAGAACAATACTGATTCCCCTTTTGGTTAATACATCAAGAAAGTGCCATGTGAACTATAAACATCAAACCATTTAATTTTATTTTCCATTTGGGGGTGAGAGAATGTGAGGCAGTGATTCTTTGTTCCTTGTTTTCACCACTGCAAGACCGGGGGAAGACAATACATTCATGAATAGTTTTCAGAATAGCTTTTTTTGAAGGATTGGGGGACAAACATGATCGTGAGTAGAAATAATTTCCAAGAGAAAGGAAGGAACAATGAAGTATGAGAACGCCCCACACTATTTCTCTTTCCTTTGCTTTTAAGGTTCCTAAAAGAAGAACAACAAAAATGAGAGGAAGAAAGAGAACTGATTATAAGAGAAAATGAGGAATCTGGTCCAACTCTGTACAATGGCATGGTTCTCTTCCTCCTGGTTACCCCGAGAGTTTACACTGGAAAAGTTCTCCCTCCAGGGCAGCTGTAAAGCACTAACCCTTATTCCCATTCTCTCGTTTCCCGTTTTATCTCACTGACATTTATATATGCCAAGACTGAACATGCTCATTATGAGTGTTTATTAAACAAAAAGGCTACTAGTGGTATGGTAATTAATCAGTCAGCGTTGATTAAAGCCCTTGATGAAATGAAGCACGAGCTGTATGAAAAATAATTGAATGAAATCATAGAATTCATGAATCATCTCCAGAATGCACATTTATTAAAGCAGAATTCATCACAAATGCATTTTGTCAAGCAGGTTTCTGTGCCCCTGGGAGACTTGACTAGGGGATAGAGGTAAAAAAGACCAGATGTTCTCATATTTATACTGAATAGGCGAGGCATCCATTAAATACCATGTACAGCTGCATACTATTCCCAAGCATTCTGAGGTGTGAGTTTCTATTGCAGAATTAACTTAAAAGATGGATTTACAGCAGATGGGGATCAAGAATGCTTTAGCCCTAGCATTGACAATTTGACATCATTTTTGATTTTTGACTGGTGACAAAAGTCAGGTTAGTGCTGAGTAGAGTGCTTTCTTTTTCCTCTATTAAATTCACATTTTCAGAGAGGATGTGCTTTAGAAATGGTATTAAAGAAAGACACCATTTCTTTATGGGGAACCTGAGAGACATGTACAAAAATTGTGTTTCCAATGGGCTCCAGATTTCTTGGAGGCCTGTGATCAAAAAGGAGACCTCAAAATACCTTCTCCTATGTATCTTTTTCAGAAGGGATGTTATTGTCATAGCTAGGGAAATTGTCCCTGAAAATCTGTGGGAAAATTTATCCTATGCTGGAAGAAAAAGAATTGAGGTCAATATTGAGAAGGAAGGAAATTGTTTCCTTCCTTCCTTCACCTCCTCTCTCTTTCTTTCCTTTCTTTCCATTTGTATGTCTCCCCATCTCAAATTCATGACTCTCATTTATTGAAGAATCACTGGGTTCTAACTCAAAAGCTTTTTCAAGAGGCTTTTCTTTGGACACGTTTCACTTCTTTAGAGGTGAAGAAGCTTCTTGGATGAGAAGTGAAACATCTTCAAAGAAAAGCAAAGAAAGTCCAGTTGCCTCTTGAAAAAGCACCTTTAGGACAACTATGACCTGGATGACTGAGAATCTCTATAGACAGTGGCTTTTATAATGTGGGAAAAGTGGATCATTATTTGAGACAAAAGATAAGTTGAAATAGAAAATGAAAAGTGTGAAAAAGCACAATTGGTTGACATGTCTACAGGCTTGCTAATGATTGGCTTTTATTTTTAGTACTTTGGAGCTTGCCTTGATCAGGAATGGAAACAATCTCAACTGGAAGTCTTCTTGTTTCACACATGGATGGAAACATGTTAGCAAAAAAAAAAAAACCTAACCCTTACTATCAAGTTAATCTTTGTCCATCAGGCAACTACTAAAGCAGGGGTCTTCAAACTTGACAAAATTGTTGGTGCAGAGAGGACTGAGATTTAACATTTTTCTTCCCAATGACAATTAGGATGAAGAACTTTGTGAATCCACTTATGTCATCTTCTGTAAAGAGTAGAGACGTTTGCATAGATAAGCAAACTCTGTTGCCAAAGCACGTTGATTTACAAGATAATAGGTAGAAGTGTATGCATAGTTATGAACACATAAAATGGGTACATATAAGAAAAATAAAAGAAACAATAGGACAGGGACAGTAGGCACATTGGTGCGCTTATGCACGCCCCCTATAGACCTCTTAGGAAAGGGGTGAGGTCAATAGTAGACAGTCTAAGGTTAAAGTTTTTGGGGTTTGGGGAAGAAACTACAGAGTTAGGTAGAGTATTCCAGACATTGACCACTCTGTTGCTGAAGTCATATTTCCTGCAATCAAGTTTGGTGCGGTTAACCTTGAGTTTGTATCTATTGTGTGCTCTTGTGTTGTTATGGTTGAAGCTGAAGTGTTCATTGACAAATAGGACATTGCAATGTATGATTTTATATACCATACTTAGATCAGACCGAAGGCGGCATAATTCAAGGTTTTCTAGGTCTAGAATTTCAAGTCTGGTGGCATAAGGTATTCTACAATGAGTAGAGGAGTGGAGAACTCTTCTTGTGAAATATTTCTGGACTTTCTCAACTGTCAGATACGTAATGTGGGTTCCAGACCGATGAGCTGTATTCGAGTATTGGTCTAGCAAATGTTTTGTATGCTCTAGTTAGTAGTGTGATATTACCAGAGAAAAAGCTACGTAGGATTAGGTTAACAACTCTTAATGCCTTTTTGGCTATGTAGTTACAGTGGGCTCTAGCACTTAGATCATTAGAGATGAGTATTCCAAGGTCCTTTACAGAGCTTGGATCATCAACAAGACCTTGACTTGAAATTGACTGAGATGCTCATGTACTTTCTGCAAGAAGTGGGCTACAGTGAGGCCACCTGGACTTTGGGATTGGCATGTGGGAAATGGGCAGTTAAGAAATAAGAAATATAACAAAGAAACAAACAAATTTGGAAATCGTTTCACCTTCCTGTGGAGTTGATCTCTTGGTTTGATCTACCTGGTAAGCAAGACATCTTCATTACGGAATGAAAATGCATGAAATGTTGGCAACATGATGTTTCCTTTTAAGATTAATGCTAGTAAAGAAGGAGGGCAGAGAGAGATTTGGGTTCATCACTGGGGAAGGAAAGGTTAAACCTTCCTTTCCCACATACTACGATCCAGAGAAGAACTGGGCTTTTATATCAGTTTTTTTTAAAAAAAGCTCACCCTGTTACTAACAATAAATTTGGTGCTGTATATAACCTTCTGTTACATATTTCTTTGCACCTATAGCCATTAAAATCAGTGCAGGGCTAGATTTGCAAATGACTAAGAAAATATCTTTTAATTTAATTTAAAGGGTAATATTATATAACAACAATGGCCCCTAGAGTAGTGTGCTTATATTCAGATATTCCCAGCTTTTTTAGAACAGATTGTCCAAGTATCTTCTAAAAAGTCTTTAATGCATTGTTAGTTTTTCACATTTTCAGCATTTTTTTTTTAGCATGAGGTGGAGTTCCTAAGCTATTACCATGATGTAAATGACCGTTAATGAAATTTATGGCAAGAATTTAGAATTAAGCGTTTTAACAGGACAATATTTTTCTATGCTATCGCTCCATTTATCTTCCAGATAAGACAAATAATTAGAAAGATCATGTTAAATGATGAGATCTGTGCCAAATTAATTGTGGCTAATTAATTGCAAGATTATGGAGAGAAAAGAGAAGAGACTGGTAGAACATTTTGGGAATATAAAGAAAGATGGTAGGTTTAACTTCAGAAATTGCAGGTGCAGATTCTTGCTGCAGTTATTATATGATGGTTTAGCCAGATGTTGCAATCTCTTCTTTGCTTTTGAGCACATACAGTATGGTGTAATGGTTATAGAAGCCATCCTGGTGATGGGCTCCCTCAGCGTAAGGCTGGATCTGTCTCTAAGACTATTCCATAGGACTATTAAGACCTGGCTTGTTGAAGAAAGAAAGAAGAAAGTCTGAATAAAATTGAAACTTTTGCAAGACAGTAGAAGCAAGGGAGGATTAGGTCTCCCAGAATGGGAACTTTATTATCAGACCACAGATGTGACAAGGCTTAAAGATTGGGTAAATTTAAATAATAAAAGAATGTTAACCATAGAGGGGCACAACTTGCAGATTGGATGGCATGTGCTTATTTGGGAGTGGAAAAACAAATTGCATTCATACTTTCAGAGACACCAAGTTAGGGACACCTTGTTAGCTGCCTGGGAGAGAATCAAGAGAAATCATTATATGAAAATTCCAACATGGTTATCGACTATGGAGGCAATAGTATATCCTAATAATGTCTTAGATTTAAATAAATAGTTAGATATAAAGAATTATTAGATGAGCAAGGAGAATTAAAATCAAACCAAGAATTGAAGGTACAAGGAATAGAGATAGATTGGTGGCCTTATCTACAAATTCAAACAAGGTATAAGAAAGATATGGAGCAATGTGGGATATACAAAGATCAACAGGAAATAGATAAAATATTACAGGGACGGGGGGGGGGGAATGATTACTAAAATATATAACTATCTTTTAAGATTGAGAATGGAAGAAACAGTAAAGGAGACTAGGATAATTTGGGCAATTTTTGGGGGATATAGTATTGATTGGGAAGTACTATGAGATTTTGTTCTGACCCAAACCTTGTTCCAAGGAAACAAACATGAAACAGAGGTAACAGCAAAACCTTTTAATGGTTCTTTACAAATTCCATTCCTTCACGGTTAAAAGGCTGTTTCAAACTAATTGTCTCTGATAAGAACGAGCCTTGCCAAGGTTGTGCAAGGTTGCCAAGAACACTAGATAAAGTTACTAAGAAATATTTCAAACACAAAGAGTCCCCAAAAACCAAGCAAGATATTCCAAACGTCCACAAGGCTTGAGTGCAAAAACTTCTTTGCTTCTTGCGAAGAACTCCGGTTTCTCAGCTGGCTTTTAACTCTTAAGGAAGGGGCCATTACCTTGCAGCCTTACTCCTGAGTCGTCCGTGCTGCTGCAGCTGCTCTTTCCTTCGAGCAGCCCTACGTGCACATGCACTGGGCACAGGCTCCTCGGGGACCTCTTCAACACTGCTGCCAGCCTCCACAATCTCCGAAGGTAGCATTCCACTCCCTGGTGGTCTTGGCCCCATCCCTGCATCACACGCAGGCCCCTCATCCGAGTCCTCACTCTCCAAGACCTCAAACATCCACATCTGCTGCTGGTGAACCACAATAGTTTTGGAATTTATGGTATAACTGGTTGGAAGGTAGATGCAAAGCAGACAGATGAAAGATATGTAGGAGTTATGGTAAGATGAAATAATACTGTTTATAACCATGCAAATCACTATGTAAATAATTATGTGAATATATGCCTTAAATTGAATGTAGGAATAACTGTAACAATGCTTAGTAGTAACCTACAAATTTAGAAATATGTCAATGTAAGTGAACACCGGTATGAACATGCTGTAATGAGTGGAAATGTGTTTTTAATTGTGAAAATATGTTCAATAAAGATTATTAATTTAAAAAAGAAAAAGACCTGGCTTGTTGAAGCTGTTCTTCTGAAAGTAAGTGAGAAATGATATGCCTTAACTGTTATTTGACTACAGGTACTCCTCAACTTTCAACCATTTGTTTAGTGACCGTTCAAAGTTACAATGGCACTGAAAAAAAGTGACATGACCATTTTTCACACTAACGATTGTTGCAGCATCTCACAGTCACATGATCAAAATCCAGATGCTTGGCAACTAGCATGTATTTATGATAGTTGCAGTGCCTGGTGGTCATGTGCTCCCCCTTTTGCGACCTTCTGACAAGCAAAGTCAATGGGAAAGCCAGATTCCCTTAACAACCATGTTACTAACTTAACAACTGCAATTAATCACTTAACAGCTGTGGCAAGGAAGGCAGGGGTGGGATTCAAATTTTTTAACAACCGGTTCTGTGGTCATGGCTTGGTGGACATGTTATTGGCTGGGCGTGGCCAACTCAACATCACTCACATCGAGGCACGCATCTCCTCACCTGGCCTTTCATGACTGTGGGGATGCTGCAACAGTCGTAAGTGTGAAAAAGGATCATAAGGCACTTTTTTCAGTGTCATTGTAACTTAGAATCGTCACTCCACACAAGCAAAGTACCAGCAAACGAAGGGAAAAAAAACCCTCTAGAGACGTTCCTGAGACAGGAAGTCTAGTCCTGCCAAGAATGTAATAAAGGTTAATGGAGAGGCAGTCTCTGTAAGCAACACCAGAATGTTTCCTTCCTGCTTTCCTTACAGGATTAGGCCAGTAATTTCTTCTAACAACTGGTTCTCCAAACTGCTTAGAATGTTAACAACCGGTTCTAGAAAATAGGTGCAAACTGGTAGAATCCCATCCCTGAAGGAAGGTCATAAAATGGTTCAAAACTTAACAACAGTCTTGCTTAGCAATGGAAATTTTGGGCTCAACTGTGGTTCAATTAAAAGATAGTCATGTCAGTCACACATTGCTTCTACCTCCATATCCTGTTGAACTGTCATCAGTAAAAAAATATATATGAAGGATTAATCCAGAACCTAAGGGCTAGATTTCTCTAGTCCTCTGAAACATTCAAGAGGATGTTGCAAAGCTAAGCTTGGTTTTAAGAATAACAGATAACAGAGTTGAAAAGGACCTTGGAAATCTTCTAATCCAGCCCCTTGTTCAAGAAAGAGATCTTTTCAAACAAATGGCTGTCCAATCTCTTCTTCAAAACCTCCAGTGATGGAACACCCACAACTTCGTGAGGTAAACTGTTCCATACATTAATTGTTCTCACTGTCAGAAAAAAAATCCTTAGTTCTAGGTTGCTTCTCTCCTTGATTAGTTTCCAACCATTGTTTCTTGTCCTGCCCTCAAGTGCTTTGGAAAATAGGTAGACCCCTCTCTTCTTTGTGGCATATTCTGTGGTGAAGTTTTCCAAGTGTGGTCTTACTAGAAGACGAGGATCGATTGATTGGATTGGATTGGATTTATACATCTTACAAATACAACTCTAGGCACTTAAAAATAGCATTTAACAATGCAATACTGTATTTTACTGTATAATATTTACAGTAAATAAAAATACATTTCCTAGCCAACTAAAACACAAAGTGGCTCCCCCCAAAAAAAACTGTAACCCAGCAGTGTGGACTCAGTTATTCTCCTGGCCTCCATGCTGGGGAAATCAGCCAGATCTTCAAGGCCTTCCCAGAGATAAGCCAAGTCAAGGCCAACCCAATCATGGGTGGTATGATGTTCACTTTTTAAAGGTTCGCTTTTATTTTATGAAAAATCAGCACAAGTTGACTTGAGGTTTGGTGGAATCACTTGCAGATTACTAATTACTTTTTCTGCAGAGTATTTCTGCTGCTTATTATTTTCCTCTCTTGCTGGGAGCACAAACCTTGGAAGATGCTGTGCTGTGTTTAAATGTAGGATGCGTCACTCACATTGAAAGAATGTACAAGCAGCTGGGAATCAAGCAGAGGGAAACAATCACATTTTGCTCAGCTGAAGATAAATGTTTGCCACTTATGAACTTTAGGAGGGATGACATTTTGTCAGATTCACTTGCCAGGTCATTATGATGCCAACACCCATCCAACTGTGGCTATATAATGCTTCTAAGTGATCAATGGGGGAAGTGAATTGGGACTGGGAAAGGGGGAAAGGAAGGAAGGAAGGAAGGAAGGAAGGAAGGAAGGAAGGAAGGAAGGAAGGAAGGAAGGAAGGAAGGAAGGAAGGAAGGAAGGAAGAGTTCATTATAAGCAAAGGCACACTGCCAAAAAAGAAAAAAAATCTAGAAAATAACCCACAAAAAGCACTCCCAAAGTTCAAATTCTTTGATCCTGTTTTTAAAATTCTGCATTATGTTTAAATTATTATTTTAAATATCATAAACTGCCCAGGAACCCTCAAAATCCATTGAATTCCATTACATTCCATTAAAATGAATTAAAATTGTCCTCCTTAATCTCCATCCTACTGAAGATGAACCATAACTTTCCAATATAGAAGTGGGGGGAGGAATAGCCCTTTCATGTGAGAATTCTGTGATGCCATTACATGCTGTTTAAACAATAATTAACTCAGGGGTAGGCAAAAAGGTTGGCGTGGAAATTGAAGGATGCCTGCATGGGAAACAGAGATTTTGGTGGGAAATAAAGATACCACCAGGAAGCTGGCATTTTGCCTTGCAGTGTACCAACTTGTTGAGCAACATACATAACAAAAATATCCGAAGGTAAAGCAAAAAGCATGGAGGGTAAAAAAGAAATATCTCCAGCACACCAGTGTTCATTCAGTCAGATAGCACATTCATGGATTGACAAATACATGAAATTATAAGAAAGTAAGAAGAAACTTGCTAGACCAGATCAAAGTTCTAATAGCCTAGCATGCTCCTTTTCCAAACAGTGGTCAACCAGATACCTCCAGGACATGACAACGATTGCCTGCTCTCAACAATTGGTATACAATGGTCCTGTTGAGTTGGCAGATCCCACACACATTGATAATTTTCTCTTCCCTCAGTTTGCTCAACTATCTTTCAAGTATTCTATAACTATGAAGGCCAACAAGTATACAAAGTGCTATTTGAAGAAAATGCTCTTATGCCCTGGAACTTTGTACTATATAGACATTTTTTAATGTCTGCCTCAGAGTTCTTCTGTAACATAATCTGAGCAAGAGGAGAGCAGAGAAAACAAGGGAGAGCATCTAACACTTTTTCCATGTATCTTATATTCCGTTTCTTCTGCTGCTTTCCTCCTAAGGATCACCTATGCACAAAATTCTCTTCTCCAGTGAAGGAAGACAATTGGGGGAAACATCTCATATATATTTTTTCTCTAGAGGGAGAAAAGATTACTGCTTTGTAGAGGTTTGTTTGCATATTCTTATGGTTCAGCTGGTTTGGCTTATTAATAGAACCATAATTCAGGTCACATATTAGCAGAATGTAGCAACTTCTGTTAATTCTGTTGCTTTTGCTTTGGTAACACAAAGCAAAATTTTACTTACTGTAGTTGTTATTTCTATTGTACCTGCAAATATTTCCTCTACTTTGAAAGTGTCAAGCTACACATAGGCGCGCGCGCACACACACACACACACACAAACAATGTCAGACATGCCCCATCCATTTTAAATAAACATGAGGTCACACAGCTCAAGATTCTCAAAGCTATTATATAAAATTGCAGCTTTTGTTCTCTTCCAAATCCCAATGTTCACATGAAAGCTCTATCCATATAATTAAGAGGAGGTCAGTTTAAAAATGAACCATCCTTACTTCCAGCTGCAACTTGACCTCTGCAGGTGGTAAATGCTGAATGTAGTTCACCTACTTTTCCAAACACAAAAATTCTTCTTTGAAATTCTCTCAAAAAGTGGGGAAAACAATCATCCCTGCCAGAGCTAGAACAGCAGAGCGTGTGACTGCGAAGAAGTGTGAATTCACCAACTATCCGAGTGTGTATTTTGCATTCCCAATCACATAAAGACTGAATCTTAGATGAGTCTTTGGTAGTCCATAGAAAGTCACTCAAGTTGATTTGGCTCATGAGATGCCCTGATTGGTTCTAGATAGATGGAAAAGCAACAGATTTTCCAATATTCACCACGGTTATCTTCTCTCAACAAGTCCAATTTCTCTGTCTTGGTTATCAAGATTTCAATAACTAAAAAGCCAATAACTTCAATAACCTCAGCTATTGTGAACAGGCTGATCCAGGGTGGGATGTTGCATCCTTATTTACTCAATCGTCCCCGTAGGAACCATGTCAGTTCACAACCTCAGTGTTACTATTGGTAACAGCTTTTGCTGATTAGATTCCCTTTCATGCCAAATAGTCCCCCATATGAGTTAGACAAGATTAGAGCTTGAAGTTCTCCCCTAACAAGCTAAAGTTCCGGCTGAGGCTCTCTAAGGCTGTAACCTCCGACCTGTACCCCACCCTTGCATGGAGCTCATGTGATCTGTAAATGCTAAGGTGAGTTTGGGGGTTTTCTTGTTGTGATAGAATGCTGGCACAACTCCAGCATTGCTCCAATTGTTAAGTGCGAGAAAGACAAAGAGGAATTCAACAAGTGTTTCAGTTCTTTATTTGCTTACACACAAGAGACCGAATCTTGTCAGACTAAAGTTTTACTACCCTAATGAATATACCCTGGTAGATTCTAGGAAGTGACTGTCCTTACTCTCTTCCTCTTTTTCCTATCTAGTTCTCAGCTGTGCTTTTGTCTCACACACCCCCAGCTCCCCCTCGGTGGGCACCATCTCTCACACACAGGATTTGAAGTAAACATCTTCTGTGATGTATGGCAGCTACATAAGTATTATTAATGATAAACCTATTGTTGAACAACATATATGTCATTATCACACTCAGTTCTATGTATAGATTAGAAATGATACATGTTCCCAGTTTGGAATTTTGAGCAACTGTGATTGCAACTCTCCTTTGCTAGCAGAAAATGCAAACAAGTGTATTATAATTTGTGATGAACTTCTGTACAAAATCAAAATGCTTAAGAAAAAATGACTTTTTTCTTTCATTTTGTGTTTTCAAAATATATTGGCTTTATTAGCTTTAATCTCCCAATACTTTCTTCCTTAGAGAGATCTTGGATAAAAACTTAGACATAGATGCTCTTACTGATAAACATGGTACAAAAAATAAAATATTATATTTGGACATGTTTAGATTGATTTCTGAATATTTGCTTTGTGCCAGGAATAAATTGTATGGAAGCAGGATTATGTATTTGTGAATAAGGTTGCCCATTCTTATATCACCAAATAGCCCATTTTAGGAAGATGCTCCCAAAATTTCATATACATCCATCCTTTCCAAGACATAGATTTACAAGGACATTGTAGTAGAAGGAATGGCAGAACCTGGGGGCAGGGTCAAAAGAGGAATCATCCTAGAATCTCTATGTAGTTATAAGTTGAGTAAGTCTAAACCTTCTTGAATTCTATCAACATTTATCTAGTGCTAAAATAGTGCTAACCATTAAGAATATATTCCTGTGCATAAACATGAGCAATAAATCAATTTAATTAGAACTTCATGTATAGTTCTGATCTTTCATTCCTGATAGACATGATTTGAATCAACCTAAATAGATTCAGAAAGTTGACTGAAGTCCTTCAAAATCTCACCTACGAATGGGTTTGCTTGTTTATTTTCATGCACACCCCCGCCAAGTTTCATACTCACTTTCCGTTCTTATCATACTCATTTCCAATTCCAAATCACCATTTATTTGAAATTATTTTCATCTGCCTTAATCAGTGTGATGGATAACTTTGTGGAAACTATAATTAATTGACGCAGTGGTTTGACATAAGACATAATTGACAAAATGCTTTGTGTACAATTTTATCTGAATACAAGGAAGGAAGTAATTAATCCATCATTAATTCTGAATGCTTGCAAATTCTTTGAAATATGCTGCTATTCATTCCAGCCTCTTCAACAAAACTAAATCTCAAACGTTTCTGATTTTAGGAGTTGTTAATAAGTATTAACAATAATTGTCAGGAATAGAGATAACACCTATTGATATTACATTACAGACCCTTTCTGAGTGTTCAGATTTGGGGTTAGATCCAAATTAATCAATTAAATCAATAAAACATGGATAATTAATAGATGGTACAAAATGGTACAAATTACAAGATTTCCTATTGAGACAGTATATTCAGAACAATGAAAATAATAATTCAGTTTCATTTCTTCTAAGATTCCATTAATTAATTGTTGACTTCTCCATGTACTCAGTGTTCCTCTCTTCCCCATCTTTTAACTCTGCTTATTTTATTGTTGTATTAAAAATATCATCCTCCACCAACTCTCCCTTTTAAAGCATGTATAAATCTAAATAATCATTTTATAAAGTAGTAAAGGCAGGATAAAAATCTATCTAATAAATAAATACATTTCTATTATTTCTTCCCTAAAGTGTCAAACCATGCAATTCTTCAAGTTACATACTTTATGCCATTTTGTTTTAGCTGTAAGACACAATTTGATCCCAAATTTCAAATATTACAACTCCCAGTGTACAAAAATATAGTTTTCATGGCAGTATATTAATATTTGTATTAAGAGGTCTCTCTCTTATAATGTGTTCTTTGCAAGCTAGTGCTATGAAGAAGATGGAAGAAATTCTAAAGTACAGTATATATCTGTAATCAACATTCTGTAATTCAGTGAAATAAGAAACTAAAATGTGAAGGGGTAGTTTGTAAGTATTTCACTGTCTTAACCATCGTTAGCAACTTTGCTGGATGTACATATCACCATCTGATGAATGAATCATTGGTAGCATGTGAAATTTGAATATGCATGTGGAATATTCCCCGCAGACTTAATATTCCCACAGTCAATTGTGCTAGTTAAAGAGTGTAAAGAGTGAGTACAAAATACCATTGTTCATTCTTAGGACCACTTAACATCCTTTTTCAGTGCACCATAAGTGATTCCATATGGTGCGTAAAAAGAGAAAATGGAGCACAGCAGGAAAATTAAGATGAAATGATATGTAGCTCACAGAAGAATTCCGACTTATAAACATATGGAATCAACAAGCCCAGGTTTCAGAAAATGACTTTCCCTCTATATCGAGCTTAGCTTTAGCACAGCTGCAATTAATATCCAGGGAGGCTGAGGGAGGAATAGGGGGGCAGGAATGTGCTTGCAAAATTTTTCCATATCTTTCCTTCTAATTCTATTTTTATTGCGCGGGTGTTTTTTTTTAACCACGGAGATGAATTATGAAGGATTTGGAAGGAAAACAAAAATAAAACATTTCATGCTGCAAGGTAATATATAAAATTGTTGCCATTTTAATTTATACATGTGAAATATGATTCCAGCTTTTCTTTTGCAGCCAGGAATGAGGGTACAAATAGCCCATCCTTTCTCCCTTATGCCAACCTTAATCCACTTCTTACTTCTTCATCCTCCTCTCCTTAAACTTCTGAGCTTATATTTTAGTTTAATTAAATTATGAGTGATCTGAATGTCCTCCTGACTTTCTCAGCTCTGTCAGGAGGCTTTAAAAATAAGGAGGGGCCTTTCTTCATATCCTTGGGAGGTCTGGACAAATTAGAAGGATTTTTTTAAAAGTGGAATTATACTTTTAGCAATCTGCAGCAAAAGGGAGCTTTTCTTTCCTCTTTCTACTCCTTGGCTTTCTTTTATGACCTCAATTGCACATCCTTTCTATTTTCATTTATTTGATCTTGTTTATAAGCGACAAAATTCAGAAAAAGTGAGAATACACGCCCGAAAAACTGGTCCCAAAATCTATTCCCAAGACTTCGAACCAGCTAACTTTTCTTTGCTAGGATTGCAAAACTCCAGCTGAGCACTGACAGCCAGTAACAAATTTTATTTTTTTTTTCTTAGCCATTTCGCTGCCATCTAATCACCACCTGAGTTTCTGCATCCTGGAGATATAATGCATTTTAAGAAAAGATAGCTCATATGTGCTGGTTTTGTCCTCTGTTGGTTTCTTTTCAGTTAATTATTAAAGATGCTCATGTGTTGTTGAATTATATTCCAAATCAGAATAACAGAGTTGGAAGAGACCTTAGAGGTCTTCTAGACCAACCTTCTGATCAAGCAGGAAACCCTATACCCTTCCGGTTTGAGCTTCTTCGGCAACCGAAGGCTTCAATCCGTGCTCGCCATTGGAGCGCCCCGAGCCGGCTGGTTTCGGGGCTAAGCCACCCCGTAGAGGTGGTGAAGAGTGGGGGGACTGACTGCAGGGTTGAGGAGAGCCGCATCTCTCCTCCCCAGCTGGCCATTACTCCTTTTCCAGAAGACGGTTGTAGCGGTGGTCAGAAATGGCCACCACAAAGAAGAACTCGACTGGAAAAGAATGTGCAGGAGGAAGATAAGAAGAGAAAGTTTTGGTTGACCGGGTCAAACAGCAAAAGCAACAAATAAGGTATCCTGGAATTTAAACTTAACAACATTGTTCCCAAAGAAGATTTTGAAGCTGCGAAGGAGAGAGAGAAGGGATAGGATTAGGGTTTTTTTCTTCCCTTCCTTATACTGACTTAAGCTAAGAGACTTAAGCAAGAAACTGAAAAAAAATCCACTTTGACATTAATAGGCATCTAAGCTGAAAATAAAAGTCAAAGGGATAATAAAGATTTCTGGATATTTAAAAGTTTTTAAAAAGCTGGAAAGGAGGAAAAAAAGAATAGAAGGGCAGGATCTGGAAAAATGGAGGAGACTGCCTGGAATTAAGGAATGGAACTGTAATTAAAAGAAACTTACAGTGAAATTTTAACAAGATTCCTCAAAGATACATTTTAATGGAAAATTGGTAACAAAATAATAGAACCCCAGGAAGAGAAAGTGAAAAAAAGAAGCACGTAGAAACAACCTTGGATTATTTGGACTACTTGGTGATTTTTGGTTTTTGCATCTAGATGACTAAAATTAACCGGGTGGTTGTTTAAAAGTTTTTTAAAATGGTATCACTCTTAGAAGAACTGAAAATGGAACTTTAAAAATGGAAAGAAGACGCACAAGAAGGGAGAAGTTCTTTTGGCTTTGTGTTTCAATTCTTAGAAATGGAGATCTGGAACTATGAGAAGCAACAAGAAACGCTTGCAGAACAAGAAGATTGGGACAAAGAAGAAGCCATCTTTAATGATCAAATAATTTTAAGTGGGGGGAAAAAAGAAAAGGGGGAAAAGAGAGTGAAAGGTTTAAGATTAGAAAAAAACAACCAAAAAGAAGAACAATTTGAAAGATAAGTATAATATTAGAAAGCAACAGAAGAGGGGATTACAGATGAGAGAGTTAGAAGTAGAGAGACGAGGGGGTAAAAAGGGGAGGGAGAAGAAGAGGGGGATGAAGGCAAGGAAAAGAAGTTGTAAAAGACAGAAACAAGAAATGGAGAAACAGGGAAAAGATATATGGATTGTAACCATAAGTTTGTTTAGAGATAATGGGTGAAAATTTAATTGTAAAAGGGATTCTGCAAAGGTACATAAGATAGCTTTGTTATATTACAAATAGAAATAACTTTAGAAAATATGATGATGGATAAAATATTTGTTGTAATGCAGTGGGATGTTTGTTAATAAATAAATGAATTAAAATGATTGAGAGAATTAAAAGGGAACATTTTTAATTATTAGCAATGATTTATAAAAATATAAATGAGAAATATGGGGGGGAAAAGAATTAACTATGGAAAGTTTATAAGTGTTCCCAAGGAAGTATGATATTCAATTGAAAAGAAATGTTAAAGATGTTAAGATTTTAATGCATATTAATGATAGAATTGAATTGGAATGGAATGTGTTTTATTTACATATATATATTCCACCGAATTTCAGCTTATTATGCAGCTTCCCCCTTGGAAAGGGAAGTGAAAAAATGTTATTGCTAACAATATGTGTACTACTCCAGTATTTAGAGTTAACCAATTTAGTTTGTGAGACTTGAGACAATCACTAGATGGCAGCAAATAGTTAGAGAAAATTTTAGCCATCTAGTGGCCATCCAGATCTTTGCAGCCCTGCTCTACAATTACTGCTGCTACCCGTTACTATTTTAGTCAGGATGTATTAAGATTGGGTGGCTTTTCCAGCTGTTCAGTCTGATATGAAAACAGAAAGAATAAATGTTGCCCTGAGGAAATTCCAAACTGATTTGATAGCCAGGTGAGAAGAAATAGTTTGAGCTTAATCATAGGTGTCAATGAAACTCAGTATTTTAATTAAGCTTAGACCACCAATGTCCACTAAACCAAAGAAACAAATGAGACTTGTCAATACTTTCCCAAATTTTCTCAGGAAAAAAAAAACATTTTTGCTGAAAGCAGCAAAGAAGGGATTGTTCAAATAAACCCTAGATTAATTCACAGATTGTCTGAAACAAGAGCCTTGGAATTTTATGTCAGTTCACCTGTAAGGCTAACCTTGACAGTTTTCCACTTCAGATTGGGTACCTCATACATTGGACTATGTTTTGAAGTGATGGTTGAGGTTTTGCCTTAGTTAGATGTGTACATCACAACAAGCCATTGCACACTGGGGTTTATGGCTTTATGTGATTTACAAGTTGACATTTGGTTAGGGTAAATTAATATTTGCATCCTATATTCTAGTCACTGTGTCTTCTTAAATTATAGAATCTTAGGGCTGGAAAAGATCTTGGAGATCTTCTAGTCTAATCCAACCCCCTGCCTGTTGTGGTTAGCCGGCAGCAGGTGTGGATGGCTGAGGAGAGCGAGGACTCAGATGAGGGGCCAGGACCATTAGGGAGTGGACCGCAGCCTTCAGAGATTGTGGGGGCTGGCAGCAGCGATGAGGAGGTTCCCGAGGAGTCTGTGCCAAGTGTGCGTGCACGCAGGGCTGCTCGTAGGGAAGAACAGCTGCAGCAGCATGGGCGACTAGGGAGTAAGGCTGCAAGGTAATGGACCCTCCTTCAAGCCAGCTCTGAATCGGATGTTCTTTGCAGGAAGCAAAAATGTTTTGAAACTCCAGCCTCGTGGACATTGCAGTATCTTAAGTTGGTATTTGAAGACTCTTGTGTTGTGAAATATTTCTTATCTGTGATTCTTGGCAGCCTCGCACAGTTTTGGCGAGGCTTGTGTTTATCAAAGTTAATTAGTTTGCAGCAGCCTTTTAACCGGGGATTTGTAAGAATCATTACAAGGTTTCTGTTCCCTTTGGTTCGTATTGGTTTTGTTGGAAAAGGGTTTGGATCAGAACACTGCCCAAGACAGGAATCCTTATATCTTCCTGGACAAAATGATTGTTCAATCTTTCTTGAAAACATTCAGTGATGGAGCACCCACAACTATAGAAGGCAAGAGATCTCCCTCTGATGAGGTTTTGCCCATCGCTTCATGCTATGCCTTCAGGTGCTATGCAGAGTAAATCAACCCCCTCTTTCCTGTGCCATTCCTTCAAGTATGGGGAGACTACTATCATGTCTCTCCTAAGCCTTCGGTTGATCAAATGAAACATATCTAGTTCCCTTAGCCATTCATCACATCCTTATCAACTTTGTTGCTCTTCTCTGCACTCTTTCTAGAGCACAGGTGTCAAACTCGATCACGTCATGTGACATACTGTGATGTATAACAATGTTTTTTGCTTTGCAGAGGTGGGGTAGGCGTGGCCTGCACATGATACATCCAGCCTGCAGGCTGCCAGTTTGGTACCCCATTCTAGAGCCTTTTAAAATAAACTCTGATTAAAATTAGTCATTGCTAGAAGTGTTGTGCCAACCCTGCAAACTGTCAATCGCGATTTCACTTACTGAAGAACTAACAATGGTAACAAGGAAAATGAAAGGGAGGATAAGTGAGACAGAACTCTGTCAGTCATTCCCAGCTGTAAAATTACAGTTTTGCAAACCAGCACTGAATTAATATGTAACTATAGGCTCAATCTTGAATGTTTGTGTAGCATCATGCATTTCATATTTGGATAATTTGATAGTATGATGAACTACCTCTGTCCTCTCAAGATGTATGGGTTGGGGAATCCAATTCAAACTCTCAAACATTTAGAATGTTGCTTCTGTCTCCTCACACAAGTTATTTGCCATGCTTGACAAATACGATACATACTCACAATTAAGGTACTGTAATAAATCATGGACGAATTATATTTCACTTTGCCATAAACCTACATTTGCATTTTCTTCACTTAACAAAACATCCACATGCTTGTTTTTGTTGGATCATGGCAGGAAATCCAAGGTTTAAAACCTGCACATAAAGTGAATTTTCTGGTGATTCAATTAAACAAAACTGTTCCATTCACAATATGATTTATCTTGCACAGGGCTTGGTTCAGATGTTGACTAAACCAACAGTCTGGTTTGTCTGTTTATAGATTAATCTATGGTGTGAATCTGGCCACTGAATCCTACAAACCAAGAATTAATGGCTTAATAAAATTGTGATTGATTCAATGAAGTCTGGCTAAGCAAAATTACAGCCCAGAGAATTCCTGTGTCAGCCAAGCATTGTTTATAGATGGGCAGAAGTGAATCTAATTTGATTACGTATGATTTAAAATATGGATAGTATTGTACAGCAATTTGATTTCAATCTCCAAAAGTCCTTTGGAACAAGTCAATGCATGAATATGGCACCCATCTGCAACATCTTAAAACTGTCCTGCTTCTTTCTGGAACCCTCCAGGTGCTGCACAGCCCAAATAATTACAATCAGAGAATTGTAGAGTTGGAAGGGATGCACAGAATCATCCAATCCACCCCACTGTAATGTGCAGTAAAGGCATTTTGAACATCTTCGACATGTAGCTGTCCAGGCTTTGCTTTAACAATTCCAGAAATGGAGAAGCCATTGGTAGACAGTTCCACTGTGATATGGATCTTCCTATCATGAAGTTTTTATCTTATATTTAAACAATATCTAAGTAGCTGCAACTTATATTCATTATTTCTAGTCCTAGTTTTGTGGCAATGGAAAATAGTTCTTGCCTATAGTTTCCTTTTATGTACCTATGCATAGCAATCATATTTTACACTAGGTCTTGTTTCGTTCAGATCAAATATCCCAAGGTCCTTCAGCGTGTCCTATTATTCCGCTATTATTTGTCATCTACTGAACCTTCTTTAATTCTGTAACATCCTTCTTGTGGTATTAAGGTATCGTGTATGATTTTAAGAAGAGTTTGATAGGTTTATATCAATCTCTTCATGAAATCATAAACAATACTTCACCTGAAGTCTTATCCGTTCCAAACACAGTTAAATCATGAACCTGACTAAAGAGGCATAATTATCCCTTCTGCATTTAATAATTTGCCTTTTCTGCCATATTAAAAAAAAAAACAGAGTTACAAGCAGCATATATAACCTTCAGGCTGAAGGCTCAACACTCTGTCTTGTGCAAAATGGCATTTGTGTAATCTCTCCACTGAACCTAACCAATGTGGAAAGAGGAGCCAGTTAATCTGAAAATGAGGCTGTGGATTATGGTTTCATCATTAGAAGAAGAAACCTTGCCCAACCCCACCTTACCTAAAATGAAGCCAAATTAAATATGCAGTAGCTGAACTGAAGCAATTGTTTCAATATCGGGTAAGCAAGAAAACAATTTTCCTTCATTTTCAAAGAAGGGAATCTTTTTCAAGGTAACAAAAGCTCTGTGTGTGTGTGTGTTTAAACGTTCTTGCTTTTATACACCTGACTACACTAGCTGTCACTTTCTCAAAGAAACATCTGTTCATAGACATTTAAAATTGTAGTCTACAAGTGTAAATGCTCATTATGTCAAGGAAAGCGAAGTAGCAAAATAGTAAGAATCTTCTTAGAGAGCGTCTTTTGGGTGAGGATAAGCAAATTTAAGTGGCATTTTTGCATCTTGCTATCAAGAGAAAAATACCAGTGAAACATCCTACCTTTCATTTCAATTCTTTGCTATGTCTACAAGAGCTGGGAAGGGGCTATTGGAGGTTTTATTTACCTGCTGAGGTAGGATAGATGGTTATAGACAGATTGTTCTGTTTGGACGAGTGGGTATATTTAGTATCACGGGGATAAGATGACATAATGGGGTTGGAAGTCAAATGGAATAATCAAGGCCATATAACAGCATTCCATTATCATCTCAGATATCTTTGAGACCACCTTCAAACCTTTCAGCAACGTTTCTAAGACGGTTTCTGCAAAATCTTTCCCTTCCTGCCAAGCTTTACCTCAAAGAACTTAGAAGTATTTTAACTGGATGAGGTGCCAAACGCTCTCTGAGAGAATCTAGCCCCTAAAACACTGCCATTCTGAAGTCTCCTTCCCCATGAAAGAGCTTTGCTAATCTCAGAACAGTGTTGCGCATATGTCTTTGTGATGCTCCCTGGCTTCTGTAGAGACGGTAATCTGCTCAGCTGCTTTTCCAAAGGAAACACTGTAAGGCTACTTCTGTTGGGTTTCCTTCAAGATTGCCTTTCAAGAAAGGTACTCACTGACTTATGGGATTTGTCCTTCATTCCAAGAGTCATCATCATGTTCATCACCATCATTGATGAGTCATTTCTTCATCCAAGGGGAGCATCTGCTATGCCACAGGCTTTTGCTTTGGGATGGGATGAATGGAAGGGACTGGACTGCTGGCTGTGCTCAATTTGCCCTATGCCATTGGCCACCTACATGACAAAATTACTCGTATATTCAACAGAGCAGGGCTTAACTAGGTTTTAGGCTGAAGAGCAATCCAAACCACTTAGATATACAATACAGATAAATAAGAATCCTTGTTGCACATCAGGAAAAGGACAATTGTTTGCTCTCAGTTAACATGGAGAATATTTACTGGGCAATGTGATAGCAAGCTGTAAAGAGGCACAAATCATGGCTGAGAGTATCCTCGGTCTTCTCGGTATGACAGAAGTATGAAATGCTTAAGATTAAGCAGGTACTGAAGACATGAGCAATATAAAACCCTCCAATAATCAAGCTTCCACAAATACTTATTTCATTTGCATATCTCTGAAATCAGTAACACAATTCCTTGCCCAAATATCAAGACGTGTTGTCAAATAAAAATGTAAATGTTAAAAAAACAAAAAACAAAGATGAGATGTTACCATTCGGTTAGAAGATTTCAAAACCATTGGCTAACCTGTCATGGACCTGCATGAGAATGCTGAAATTTTACCAGATTTTGATAGACTTCTATGAGCTCTCAAAAAACCTTATTTATCTTACCAAGATATGGTTGAAATCTGTGACACTTTAGAATGATTTGCATCTTGATCACTGCCCAAGGTCACCTTCTGCACCCATAAAAATTGTTGACTATAGCAGATTCATTAGTTTTTATTCTCCATTGTGTATTAACCTATCCCTTTAATATTAATGGAAAGGGTTCTCCAATTGTCATCTGCTACATTCAAGTTGCTTGTTCTCATTGTTACACATACCAAGACTTTCCCCACTGGGTTCAAAAAGAAAAAAAATCACCTGTATTCATGCCATCATGAGTATTGCAGAATACTGGTGGCACTCCCTTTTACCAGCAGAAATTTAGATAGCCCTCCTTGTGTGAATCCAGGACAAAATAACAAAGCTCACTATTTTTTAGTTAAAAATTACTAGAATTAAATGCTTTAAAAAGCAGAAGCTTATTTTTAACAATTGACAAGAGACATTTGATCAAGCTCGAGGCTTCCAGGCTCCATAATGAAAAAAAGCCAGGGAATTCTTGCTGTGTTCATCAAAAGACAGAGGAGGTTCTGTTTTAATAAACTATCTCTGCAATGTTCTGGGAAGGTAGGTCCCTGTTCTCTGTGGAACTTTGATATTTACAGGCTCCTTCTTTGTTGGCCTTTGAAGCTATATATAGATATTTTTTTAAAAAAAGAAGAAAATATAGTTCTTTTCAGCATAGCTCAAAAGTGAATAAAAGAGCAAGTCATAGGGCAACAGATCAACGTGTCCGTCCCCATTTGCTATATGAGCATTGAGGAAAGCATTAAAGATGATAATATTTCCATGCAAAGATTTTACAAAAGTGAATTATTCCATTTTTCTAGAGCAGAATGTGAAAAAGCATAAGAGGCTAAAGCTAAATTTCCATAAAATGATTATTTAACTTCAGCTGAACTAAAATGTTTCCTCAGCCCACTTCAAAATCAGAAACTGTAGGCCTGGCAAAGTTTGAAAGGGTGTTTTACTTCAGGAAAACATTTTACAAAGTACTCCTTCAAAACTGCTTCAGTTCTTCAAAAACTATAGTTTCCCTCACTCCCATTTGCTAATGTCACACCATTACTTCACTTCAACTGGCAGTTCCAGTAACTGCAAGAGGTTTCTGAACACATATCAAAATAAACAACAACCCCCTCACACTTCCTAAAGAAGTTCATATTTAAATTACTAGTAGTATCACAATTGAAGCATAAATATTGTTCTTCAGCCATTAACTCAACCCAGAAGTGATCTTTTCCTTAGGAATGAAGTGTCATCTTAACAAGACTGATTGAACTGGAAAGGATAGGGCTACAAGAATTTTTAAAAAATAAATATAGTTTGTGTTAGAATAAGCTTATCTTGTAAGACGCTAAGGCATAGATTCCAGAATTTCTAATAGTTTTTCTATAAATGAGAGGGGTAGGTTAGCAAAAAGTTGGCTGAGCTATGAAGCACACCAAGCTAGTAGTCTTCTTATTGTGGTATGGACAAAATGTAAGCCAATTTAACTTATATTTCAATTAAAACAGTTAAATATAGAGTTTATATTTAACTATCATGATTCTCATTATGTACTCCCCCATATACATTTTACAATTTTGTGGTAATATTTGGACTGGGGCACATGAAGAATTTCAGGGCCTTGGGCTGCATACTCTTGTTTTATTTTATTTTATTTATTTATTAATAAAGTTTTATAGCAACCCATCTCACAAGAAGTGAGCCTTCCTTGTAAATCGGGAGCAGTTGAAATAATTGGTCATGCTTTTTTATGTTGCTGCTTTTATAGGAATCTCTATACAGAACTTAATGAATTACTACCATCACATCTTCCTAGGTGTTCAGAGAGTCATTATGTTTTTCTTCTTTTAATAGACATGAATCCAGGTGGTACTTACAAAGTAGCCAAATGTTATGTTTTTTACTTGTAAAATCTCTCAGGTCATTCCATTGAAATCTCCAAATACGACAAAAATTGGATCTTATCTTTTCTTATAGTGAGACACAAATGTATATATTGAGCACTCCAAAGACATCAAATGATTCACAATTCCACAAATAAATAAAACCACTTTGTAAAAAATGAAACTCCCTAAAAAGGCCATAAAGCAGACTTCAAAATATTAGTTCATAAAGGTATGGGCTATTTATCAGTGCCAAAAGCTCTTTAGAGCAATATGGTCCGAATTGTCCTTTGAAAGGTGACATGGGTAGGGGAGCAATATCACAAGGGACAAACTCTTCCATAATCTGTGGACCACTCCAGGTCCTACTCCTACATCTTTTAGAAAAGTACCCTCAACAATCTCTCCCATGATAAGCAAACAGATTGACCTGGACCTAGCCTGGAGATACAGGGAAAGCAAACTATGTAGAGCTTCACAGATCAAACCAATCTTTTGAACTGGATCCAGGTGTCTATTGGTAAAGCACTGGTATTATTCCAGTACACCTTCTCATCCCATTAGTAGCTAGGCTGCAGCAGTTTGAGCAAACTGTGGCTTCAAGGCAGCTTGTGTCAAATATACTGCTATAGCCTAAGTATATAGCGATGAGGATATGAATCACAATATAACGGCTTCTACATCCCAAAAGATCAACAACTGGCATATAGCTGAATCTGGATAAAGCCTCTCTTGGTTATAGCCTTTACAGGCTAAAGAGCTATGAATCAAGGACTTCTCCTTCTGTGGGAATGCAATTGTGTCCAGAATCAATGTTGGAACAAGAACTGAATCAGAACTTACTATGGAAGAATCTATGAACAGCATGCCCCTCTTATTTGGATTTAATTTAACATTGTTTTGTCCCATCCAATCTCCCACAGCCTCTAAGCACCAAGTATGGACCACCATAACATCTCCAGCTTAATCTTCAATGACAATGTAGTATTGAATATCATCCGTATATTGATGATATTTTATCCCAGATTGATGGATTGAATTCTCTAGCATATAATGATATTCTGGTTGCATTTTAAATGTGACTCATTTATGTAAAAACATGGTAACTGTTTTGGATTGCTTATACCCTATGTAGAAGGAACAGAAACTTTGTGATGGACCAGATAATTAAAATTTTGCCTCAATTCCCCATGTTGTTTTATAAAAAAATATTTTGTTTGCTTTATTTTGCATAATAAATGCTAAGAGAAGGGTCATTTCGGAAATGTTCAGAACTAGTCTCTGTCCATTATCTTTTCTGACTATATTCCACCTCAAACTATATGTCTGGTTCATTTTCCCTGATAAGTACACTTAAGTAAGAAAGAGATCCTATAAGTTTCACTGCCTGCAGGAAACACCTATTGGTTTGAGAAAGTATGTGATATCACATACCACTGCTGTACCACTAAGGAATTGGACTAAGAATAGATTGGCCTAGGTGGAGCCTAGTCAATGGGCACAGCCTTTACAGATGGTCCTTGACTTATGAGCTTGATTTATGAATGTGCCAATCACTTCAGTCATGACAGTTGTAAAACTGGTTGGTCAACGACCAACCCAATTTTATGACCTTTCTCGTGATAGTAATTAGTGAACAGGACAGTCATAATGTGGCTCTTGCAGTTGTTAAGTGAAGATGGTAGCCCTTAAGCAAACCAACACTATGGGTGCAGTTTTTCTGAACACTGAAAGTAAGTAACCATTTGGGGCAAAAGTGTTGTAAAATGTGCTCACGTTTTGCTGGGGGTTGGGGGTGTGTGACCTAACTTCAAATCCATGCCCTAATCAGCAAGATAGGTCCATAATAACTTCAAACAATCCCTAAGCAACCAACTATAAGTCTGTATACATATCACCTATACACTGTAATACAAAGAACCTTCAACATTTGTAATAGTTATAAAAATGGATGTGTATATAAGGGAAGAGGTTTATCTTGGATTCTTTTAGAGAAAACATGAGAATTACCTAACCTTGATGCCTTGCAGGCTCCTTTAACCACGCTTTACAACAACCTCCAGCTTTTATTTTCTCAGATGTCCCTGAAAATCTATTCCTCCCAGTCACAATATTTGCTTAAATATACTCAGTCCTGAAAAGGTATTGCCTCATGAAGTCATGTTCTATTAACAAATAATTTAGCTCTTTTATCTATGTATAGAGGAAGCTGAGGCAGAGAAATTGTATATAGGCATTCTTGACAGCTTTGGGGTTATTAATCTTCATTTGGTATCTGGCCTCCAGAACTTGTTCCAATTAATCAGGTATTACAGTTCTGATATTTACACTATAGCAAACATGAGCCTCCAGCTGTCTTCCCCTTAGTTCCAATGCAAATGAGAGATAAATGAGCTAATCCAAGCTAGTCTCCTTGTTCAATAATACAGACCATCTCCTGGCCTTTTCAAGGTAAACATTTTGCCAGCTGTCAGAAGACCCAGGATCCTGGGAATTTTATGGACTTTTTTTTTTTCCCATTTTTACCACTCTCAAGTTAGTGACATTTCAGATGGCCTTGTTTGATATGTGTATTTGCAATAAAAGCACAAAATGTAATTTGGCCAGCTGGGTTTTTTTCTTTCTTTCTTTCTTTTAAAAACCCCACATCTTAGCCACTGACATACTAGACACACTTCCTAGTTTCAGCTTCAAAAGATCTCTAGAAAGTCCAAAAGGATCAATTGTGCAAAGAAAATTAGGTTATCTTTGTGGAATAAAATCTCTCTGGATATTTTTAAGGATCCTATTTATTATTATAAAGAGGGATCCCCGCTAAGTTGTATAATAAAAGCACTTAGTGGAAATCTCTAGGTAGAAATAGAAATATTTGTTGGCTGGCAACCGAGATAATGTCTGCCAGAGATCTCAAAGACCTATTGCTGGTCAGGACAGAAGCTGTTCTCAAATAAATGGACAAAACATTGTAACATGCTATAAAGAAGATACATATGTTTATGAAATATAAAATATGGGACGGTGGTATTAGCTAATAGTGCAGTGCTTTGGCTTGGAAGACAAAGGGGTTGCTTGTCAATATCTCTCTCTTTTTTAAAAAATATGGAACCCTTCACGAATTTGCATGGCATCCTTGCGCAGGGGCCATGCTAAACCTTCTCTGTATCATTCCAATTTTAGTATATGTGCTGCCAAAGCGAGCACATTGTCAATCTCTCTTAAAGGAGTTGCATCTTTTTCCAGGATTGCATAGCTGCCCTAAAGCATGGTTGCAGGAAAAAACACATTTGCTTTAAGGACTTGCCAGCTGATGTTATTGGTACATTCATGTACATTTCCAAACACTTCATCATTAATCCAAAGTGCTGCCTATCCCTGTTATATCATATGTCTATGGAGATTGTCAGTCATTCAGATCATGGTTGTTCCAAAGGTGCTTTTTAAAAAGTAATTGGACCAGTGGTGGCATTCAATTTTTTTTACTACTGGTTCAGTGGGCGTGGCTTGGTGGCTGTGGTGTTGCTTGGTGGGTGTGGGTGTGGCTTGGTGGGTGTGGCTTGGTGGATGTGGCTTGGTGGGTGTGGCTTGGTGGGCGTGGCAGGGGAAAGATACTGTAAAATCTCCATTCCCTCCCCATCCCACTAACCTGCTTTCCAGCTCTGTTCTCCTGTGCAGGGCAACCAAAGGAGACCCAGCCAATCAGCTGTGACTCACGAGGCAGTGAATAGACGGTGGCAGGGCCAACCAGAGGTGGTATTTACTGGTTCTCTGAACTACTCAAAATTTCCAGTACTGGTTCTCCAGAACTGGTCAGAACTGGCTGAATACTATCACTTAATTGGACTTTGTTGCCTTTTGAAAAAGCACCTTCGGGATATATTATATCATACCTGTACTAGGGTGCTATTACATATTTCAATATTTTTAGATCTTTCTAGAAGAATACATTTGAAGTCAAGGACGACCTGTATATAATGCCATATGTTCTTTTATTGTTTTAAAGTTTTTTTAATAAGACTAAGTGTTACAGGTTGGTGGCACAGTGGTTAGAGTGCAGTACTGCAGGCTACTTCTGCTGACTGGTAGATGCCTGCAATTTGGCAGTTCAACTCCCACCAGGCTCAAGGTTGACTCAACCTTCCATCCTTCTGAGGTTGATAAAATGAGGATCCAGATTGTTGAGGGCAATATGCTGACTCTGTAAAATGCTTAGAGAGGACTAAGATAAAGCACTGTAAAGTCTATAAATCTAAGTCTTATTGCTATCGATGAATCACTTCAATCATTTTTGTGGAGCTTGGAAGAGCTCTTCTAACGTTTTGTATCATTTCTCACTAGCAAAGACTTGTGTTCAACTCTGTCATACAGGTTTGGAAATAGTTTTAAAGGGTAAATTCAATTTGGATTTAAGGATTTGCACAGTGAATGGCTTACAGAAAAATGAACAGTATAAATCTGGGGACTATATTTGAAAAGGCAACCATAACTATATGGCTATGGAAGTTCTTACTTCTCTAACAGAGCTTTATACAAGTGCACATTGGAAAATAATGAACAAAGACACCATTATCACTGAAGTTGGATTTATAACATCCTCCTTGGGCACCGAAGAGAATTATCTTCTAAAACTCATTTTTGCAGATCCCTAAATAAGTTTTCAAATTGATTTTAATTTTATTCTATCAGGAGGTGATTCATTATTGTACACATCCATTCTCTGAAGTGCTGCCCATTCAAATATTTGTAAGCTTCTTGGAAATACATCAGGGAAATTAGAGTACTTGATTTCATTCTTATTCCTGCACTAAGTCAGAAAGAAAGCTAATCATACTTTTAGATTTGCATGTCTTTTGACCTCATCTATTCATAATAACTGAAAGCCATGAAAATATCTATCCTTCAACTGATCATTAGGAAAAAAAAAAAAACTTTGCTCATCCACAGCACAATTCTCTTCAAATTTAAAATATTTGATTTTACTATAGCCCCATTTCTTTAGGATAAAACCAGACATAAAAGCAATATACTGATTAGAGTTCCTTTTTAACATTAAAAATGTGCATACTGCTATTATACACAGATAACGTAACAGTGGACAAGTGCATCAGAATCTATGGGAATTGCAAATCATGGATGTCAGCAGAGGTACTTCTGGGAGCCTGGAATTCCATCTTTAAGGCAGGCGACAGAGATAAATACAATGAGGCCAGGGCAAGTCTACGGAGAGGCATCAAGGTAGCTAAGCAAAAATATAAACAGAAGGTGGAGAACCATCTAGCAGACAACAACCCGAGGCAGGTGTGGCAGGGACTGCAGCACCTAACCAACTATAAGAGCACAATACAGGGGGGGGGGGGGGGGGGTGGGGGGGGGGGGGGGGGGGGGGGGGGTTGGGGGGGGGGGGGTTTTTTTTTGGGGGGGGGGGGGGGTGGGGGGGATTTTTTTTTGTTTTTTTTTTTTTTTATTCTTGGTTATTATATTTGAATGACTAAAATCAATCGGGTGGTTGTTTAAAAATTTATACAATGGCGCCACTTCTGGATGAATTGAAAATGGAACTTAAAAAGTACAAAGAAGATGCACAAGAAGGGAAGGGTTCTTTTGGCTTCATTTTTCAATTCTTAGAAATGGAGATTTGGAACTATGAGAAACAACAAGAAACGACTGCAAAACAAGAAGACTGGGACAAAGAAGAAGCCATCTTTAATGAACAAGCAATTTTATGTGGGGAAGAAAAATGAAAGAGGGGAAAGAGAATGAAGAATGTAAGACTTAAAAAAACAACCATAGAAAAGAAAAATAATTTGAAAAATAAGTATAATACTGGAAAGCAACAGAAAAGGGGAATACAGAAGAGAGAAATAGAGGTAGAGAGAGAAGGGGGTAAAAAGGGGAGAGAGAAGAAGAGAGGGAAGAAGGAAAGGAAAAGAAGTTACAAAGGACCGGAGCAAGATATAGAGAAACAGGACCTGTTTAGAGATAATGGGTGAAAATCTAACTGAAAAAGGGATTCTGTAAAGGTACATAAGATTGTATTGTTATATTAGTAATAGAAATAACTTTAGAAAATTGGAAACAACGTATGATTAAAATGAGGGATAAAATAGTGTAATTTAGTGAAATGTTTGTGAATAAAATAAGTGAAATAAAATAAATGAGAAAATTGAATTAGGAAGGGACGGGAACATTTTAATTAGTTAATGTTTTATAAAGTATAAGTGAAGGGGAGGGGGGGAATTAACTATGGAAAGCTTATAATTGTTCCCATAGAAGTATGATATTTAATTGAAAAGTAATGTTAAAGATGTTAAGACTTTAATGAATATTAATATTAATGATAAAATTGAATTGGAATGGAATGTTGTTTTAATTATATACATTTATAATTTTTTTCTTTTTTTAAGAATACAGTGTGTATTTTAAGAATGTACCAAGCAGAATCCGAATGGAAGTTATGTATTATATTGAATGTTACAACTTTAGGGAAAAGATATAAAGGTGTCATACTCCAGTCAGTAACTACAGGAGAAATTTTGTTTAATGAGAAAAGATAATAGATAATTGAAACAGGACAGACAAAAAATATAAATACAATGATTTGAATTGAGATAAGATAATTAAAATAAAATTGAGAAAATTAAAAGAGGGGAGAAGCTATGCAGAAAATGAAAAATAGTAATAAGATATGGAATAGAATATAAAAATGAGCATGAACCTGAATTTGTGTCTGTATGAAGAAATGTAACCCGGGATTACGCTACTTTCAAAAAAGATGTTTTATTTGTATTTTTTTTCTCTTTGTGAAAATTCAAATAAAATTTACAAAAAAAAAGAGAGAGAGAGAGAGACCTGACCCTGTAGCCCCAGCCCACTGGCCCTCCAACTCCCAGCCACTCACCTTGCAAGTGAGAACTGTATTGAAGGCCCTGAATTCCAATAAAGCTGCAGGTCCAGATGGGGTGTTGGGGATAGTGGTTAAAACCTGTGCTGATCAGAGGTCCTAACAAGGATTTTTAACATCACCCTGCAAACGGCCAGTGTTCCATCATGTCTGAAAGCAGCCACTATCATTCCAGTCCCAAAGAAAGCAGCAATAAACAGCCTGAATGACCATAGACCCATTGCACTAATGTCTGTAGTGATGAAGTGCTTCAAGAGACTGGTTCTTCAACACCTTAGGTCATAGCTTCCATCAAACTTTGACCAATATTAGTTTGCCTACAGAGGAAATAGGTTGACAGGCAATGCCATTGCTACTGCCCTACATTCTATAGTGAGTCATCTAAAGAAACCTGGGAACTATGTCAGAATGCTTTTCATAGATTACAGCTTGACTTTTAACACCCTTTTGCCGGACATCCACATCAAAAAGTTGACTGACTTGAATTTCCCTTCTCTCACCTGTGATTGGGTTAAAGACTTTCTGACGGACTGTCCACAAACAGTGAGAGTTGGGTCTTTCACATCCTCCTCCCTGAAGCTCAGCACTGGCTCCCCTCAGAGCTGTGTGCCCTACCTGTACTTGTTGTACATACGACTGCATATCTTCTAATCCATCTAGCGTGATAATAAAGTTTGCAGATTATACCACTGTACTGGGTCTTATTACAGGAGGAGATGAATTAGCATACAGGGAAGAAGTCCATAAGTTATCCACATGGTGCTCAGAAAACAACTTTCATCTAAACACCAGCAAGACAAAGGAGATGGTGATAGACTTCCGGAAGCAAAGAGAGGAACCTGCCCCACTCTCCATCAAATTTCTGGGAGTCCACCTTAGCCAAGATCTCACCTGGAAAAATAACACAATCCAGATAGTCAGGAAGGCTCAACAGAGACTTCATTTCTTTAGGGTCTTGAGGAAATATCAGGTGGAACAATGACTGATGACTTCCTTTTACTGGTCTATGATAGAAAGTGTCCTTACATATTGTATTATGGTATGGTATGACAGCTGCAGACAAAAAGGCATTGCAGAGGGTGATGGGCATAGCACAAAAAATATATGGGCCCAACCAGCACCAAGTAGGCTAATTTCAATTTCATTGTGCACATGTTGTGCATTGACAATAAACGTTTGATTGATTGATTTGATTGATTGAGTTTCACATAGACATTGTCAGAATTACAGCTTAGTGAAGTACTAAGAGTCCCTTTCTTTTCTCACCCATAAGAAAACAGATTTCCTTTCCAGATGGGTAGACCTATCTCCCAGACTATCCATCCAGAATGATCAGTATTCAGGGAGTATTCAACTTTTATGCATCTGGTAAAGGTAAATGTTCCCCTTGCACATACATGCTAGTCATTTCTGGCTCTGGGGGCAGTGCTCATCTCTGTTACAAAGCTGAAGAACCAGCATTGTCCAAAGACATCTCCGTGGTCATGTGGTTGGCATGACTAAACACTGAAGGAGCATGGAATACTGTTACTTTCCCACCAAAGTGGTCCCTATTTTTTTACTTATATTTTTACATGCTTTCGAACTGCTAGGTTGGCAGAAGCTGGGACAAGGAACAGGATCTCACTCCTTTACGCAGCACTAGGGATTTGAACCACCAAACTGCCAACCTTTCTGATCGACAAGTTCAGTGTCTTAGCCACTGAGCCACCGCGTCCCTATGCATCTGGACAGTATCCAATTTAGAGAAAGCTAACTTGGAAAAATGCATAACTTGGTTCTGACCTATGGAAGGAGATGGGAAAAGGCCAGCAAAGATCCAAATAACTTTGCAAATAACAATAAAAAGCCACCTCATATAAGTCAGAAAATGTTTCTCTGTGCCTCAATGTTTAGTGTTCTTAATTTAAGAATATACGTGTTTACACTGGTTATCAAAGAAGATGAAATGGCGTTTACGTACTATGATCTGGTATGGCTCTGCACAGTCTTATTTTTTTCAGCATCTCCTATCTAATCCTTATAGAAATAGCTGCTAGTGATTGAACTTTGAACCATCTAAAACTCTTATTCCCACTACTAATCCTAACTCTGGGAAGCTTCCAAATTTGTGTATATTTGCATCTCTCTCTCTCTCTCTCTCTCTCTCTCTCTCTCTCTCTCTCTCTCTCTCTCTCTCTTTCTCTTTCTCTTTCTCTTTCTCTTTACTGACTTTTGCTTAGTTGGGCAAAAACTACCAAATGCCCTGAATTATGTCTGGATTGGCTAGCCTCTGGAACAATCAACTCACTGAATATATTTTGAAAACTTGGTGGGACATGTTCTGCCTATCAAAAAAAAAAAAAAAAAATCTAAGATGACATACAGAGTAAAAGTTGTCCCAAACAACCAACCCTTGTAAACAAGAAAAGTAATGCAACTGCAAACAGGCCCAGCATAGCATCAATCCCATACCATCCCAACAATCCTTGGTTATATTTATTTCTGATGTTTTGAAGTTCTGAAGAGCTGGAAAGCTGAGTTTGTAGCAATCTGAAAACTGATTTCATTTTCAGTAGTAAAAAATAATAATAATTGGCGGCCATCCAATTTGCTGGAACCTATTGCTTTCTGCTTAGCTGTTGGCTTGAGATTTTGAGCATAAGTGTCATTTAATATAGGAAGGAGGAAGAGAAATGGTAGTGTGCAATTATGGTAATAAACAACAGTTGTCTTGCAAGGAAGAGTTTTGTGGCATCACAGATGGAGGTACAAGATAACAAACTATTGTTAAGTCATGTCAGATTTTTTCCTTCCTCTTCTTCTCTCCACCCCAGTTTATGGGCAAGAGAGGAGATATAAAACCTTGCATACTATTTTTGGTAAACTTTCAGCTGGCACCATAAAGCTGTGATCTTTATCCCCTCTCATGGCTAAACACCATTGCTTCTTCTGACCCTCAAATTAATTTACTAGTGGCAAGAATTGATAGGATTGCTTGCTAAAATGGATAAGGGGAAATGCTGCTATAGAATTTGCTAACAGAACAACACCTTAACCAGTCCTGTTCTTACCACCACCGCATAACAAATGAAACAACTACTAGCCCACCTACCTGGATGGACTAATGTTTTGTGTGATACCTTGCATGAAGGTTGTTTTGGTGCCTCTTTCAATATAAACATATGTAAGGCTGCACATCAATTTACCATAAAACACAGCTGGAAATGGATGTATAAAATCTGCTACCACTCTAGAGTAGCTGCTGCTTGAATGTTGGCTTTTTAATTGGCAACTGTATACAGTAATGTTCAAAATTGTGATAATTATAGTGATTAAAGTATTAGTTGATTTTTCCAGTCAAGACAAATTATTTAAATACAAGATTACAACCTGTATTAAACTTGCTTTGTAAGAGGTAAATATGGCTTTCAGGAAGAAAATATGGTTGTATACAATGACAAGTAGATATGTTATATTCAGCTCTGAAGTTTGGAGAATCAGGGGATGGTTGGGAGAACAGAGAGGGAGCCAGGGATCCAATGGTGAAATGTGTGTCCTGGCATTCTGATGCCCATTTTGATTCTCCACCCCTTTTGTTATGGTATTGTGACATTACGATGCATGTTTTGGCACTCTTATGAAACCACAATGGCTGAGGGACAGAAGCCCCTGTTTTTTTTTTAAACAAAGCAACCTGATATCCATTTCACCAAAAGAAAATGTAAGAAATTTCAGAACAAGACAGGCAGAGTAGGGGAAAAAAAATCAAGGCAGGGCAATGGACCAGGTACATTTCCAACTCACTTATAGCTGGCTACAAATAGCCTTTTGAAGTCCCCTGGCCACAATTTGCAGACAAAGAAACTGAACAATATATTTTTTTTTCAAGAGAAAAGGACTCCCCTCAGCAGTAACAATAACATTATTATGAAAGCAAGCCCAGTGGGAAGAGTTCCCTCTTTCTATCTTTCTTTGGGACTTAATGGGAGAATAGGAAGGTACAGACCACAAGTGAGATGATTGTACAATGAAAGACATGACAATCACAACTACCCTTTGCCTGTCTCATCATTAATGCTATGGAGGACCCAGATTGTTGAGGGCAATATGCTGACTCTGTAAACTGCTTAGAGAGGGCTGTAAAGCACTATAAAGCGGTTTATAAGTGCTATTGCTATTTGCTATTACAAAGGGAATTCTCTTTGAATAGATTGAATAAGATAATGTCTCCACCCATATTAATTTCACCCCTACAAGTTGACCTAAAGGATTTGAATACTATTGTTAATCCGAATTGCATGATGGTTGTTATCCTCAATGTTCAGAGAATGTTGGTGTAAATAAAAGTAAAATGAACTCTATGATGAAATATAGATAATACAAGTATTTGTTTCCTTTCTTTTGTGACTTTTGACTGAAGCCAAAATCAGTTCTACCAAGGTTCTGGAGTCTATCCTTTGACATCTTGTGTGAGCTATTGTTTAAAGATATGATGTAGCTTGTCTGCTTGGACAAGAAATAAACATGCTTATTAGAAACGCTACTTGAAACTGGCTGAAATAACATGGGAAGTGAAATTAAAACTAGAAATAAAGAACTTGCTTTACCTGCACGCCTTTTGGGGGACTGGATTTTGTCTTTTCGCATGGACTAATGAGAAAATAAAGAGACTTGGTCCCAATATTGAATAAACAAAGGTTTGCTTAATTGTGGATTAAACCACAAAGAGTTTGATCCTTATGATGATCCACCAAACAAGTATATTTCGATAGAATTCAAACAAGTTCTGGCTTTTTTTATTCCCTGGACTTTGGGGAAAGAAGTCTTATGGAAATGTTTTGCTTTTCTTCGAAATTATGATAGGCTTAATTTAGGACTTCTGTTTTAGTTTTATATGTTTCTCTATGGAAAATATCCAGCATTTTGACAATGATAATAACAAGAGCCCACATTGCTCATCACTGGCCTTAGTGCAATATTAATCTAATCAAGCTATGAAGGTCTGTGGAAGGGAACTATTCATTCATTCCATGTATTCAATTGTCTTGTTTCATTACTCATGAGAGGCTGTTAATATAATAGGTTATTATAAAAAGATCAAAAGGAATCATGAAATCATGTGTATAAAAGGAGTCGGTGTATTCTCTTCAGAGTGGCAATGTTCCCATGGCACCCTTCAAGAGGTTGGGAAAGGCCGAGCAGTTTTATTCACACAACCTTCTAAGCTTGGATTGTTTTAAAGTCTGCATGCGTGCCATTACTGTATTGTGGGAAGGCTCTCACTATTTTATTATTCAGTCCTGTGGGAGCCCAGAAAAAGTGTTAGAACAGCAATCAAATTAAGCATGTGAGTGAATTTAGCAGATTCTTTCAATTTCCGATAAAGTACAGTTATTCCCCCAAAGTTCAGAGATATTATCATCTGGTTCATGAATCTATTCAGAACTAGTTTCTTCTCAGCATAATTTTGTGAATCCTTGCTTGAATTACTACCCAGCTGATGTTTTAAGATGAATTAAAACTATACAATAGTTAGTATAAATATATACTAAACTGAATATAGAGATTTTACAGCAAATAGACATTTATGAAACTTATATACCTGGTTAAATAATCCTAACCATTCCCTTCATAACTGCAATTGCAAAACAATAGTCTTTGTCATTGGACCATTTTTCTTCTTTCTTTCTTTACTAGGTATAAAACATTGGCTGTTGGGGTTGATGAATTGAACTTTGAGTTCAATTTGTTGTTATTTGTTTGTTTGTATCCTGCCTTTATTATTTTTACAAATAATTCAAGGTGGTGAACATATCCAACACCCCTTTCTCCTCTTACTTGCCCACAACTAACCGGGTTGTCTGAAGATTAAAGTCTCTTGTTGCATTACCTCGAATGTTAATGGCAGAAAGGGATAAGGAGTACTTGGAAAGTATCCTTGCCTGAAAAAATGACCCAAAAGATAAATTGAGAAGTTAAACCATAATGGTGCATACATTGGACTGTCCCTTGTTTTATAGAGTTTGCATATCAGAAACTCAATATCAATTTTATGATCCTTAATAAAGATCGGAATATTATGATGATTGGGTCTTTTTTTTCAGACTTTCAGATGTGCTGTACTTCTTGGTTCTTTCTGACCACTTAAAAAATACCAATTAAAAAAATTACATCTCCAAAACAAAGTCATAAAACCAGTCCTTTCTATTTGTAGCAACCATATTTCTATAGATATAATGTAGAGCACATCAATGGGCTACCAAGTGAAGGTCTACCAATTTACACAAATTCTTGGCGTTATGTTTCTGCCATCCAAATGTGGGTCCAGTAAGCACAATTTATTGGTCAGGTAGTCTGCAGCCATTAACTGTGGAATCATCCAATATGGCAGGCAAATGCTTAACCATTAAAAATAAGAGTAACTTTAGCCCAATAGAATCACCATGTTGCTGGCGTTCAAATTAATATGCTTTCTGTTTCTAGAACAAGCATATAATCTCTCACCTTTTGCATTTCAAAAAGGCATTATAAAAATTTAAATGCTGATTTTAACAAGAAAAGACCACTGATCTATTTTAAAAATGTAAGCAGGAGACAAACCCTTCTATTTTCCTTTGAAACTTACTTAAAAAGAAGCATACAACTGAATATGAAACTAACTCAGATGGAACACATGCCACTGTCTCAAAAGGAGAAACTTGACAAAATAACAAAGATTTAATGTTTATTTCAAACATTTCAAATACATTACTTAAACATGTTTTTATCATAAGCAACAGTACTAATTTCTTCCATTGGACTACTTCAGTTGGGAAAAATGTCAAATGTTATTCTTTCATTTTTCCCTATTGAAGCTTATAATTGTTTGAAGAAAAAAAAGGTTAAAATCACAACTTGCTAAGAAAAAAAGAACAAATCTGACATTTTTGTTTTGTTTTGCTTAGTCTTTCATTTTCCAATTATTCAATTCAGTTCATCAAATGTCCATTGAGATATTTTTTTTAAAAAAAGACCATGCACATAAAAATCCATTTTAGACATTTTTCTTATAATATATGCCTTTCCAAACATTGTTTTTTCTGTAATATGCATTTATGTATTTTTACAAAAAAAATCTGAACATTGTTTTTCTTATTAAGCTTCTATTCAAATGAAAAACATTAAGCCTTATTCTCTTGCTGGCTAAAGAGTCCTTTTTAACTACAATGACAGTAAAATCTAGTTTCTCTTAACAGCAGTTTAGAGATTTCTAATGCAGAAAAAAAAGTGGTACTAGAACCTTTCATATTTTTTTTCACAAACAGGTTTTGATAGCTCTTGGAAAAAAATAATTCATTCTTAACTCACTTTGTCAAGCATCCTAATGCCTGATGGAAAATGGAAAAGCTATGGAAAAACCATAACTAAGCAAATTGAAATTTAAAATGTTATATTTTTTCTATGATTTTAGATTTTAGTCTTTAGAGACTGGTCTGCTATGTGATTGTTCCATGAACACAGAGATTTAAATTAAATTAGTCCCAACAATATCTATCTCACCTGCTTTTGCATACATACACAAAAAGAAACTCAGTTTTCCCTTAACTGATTGATTTTTTTTGCCAATTACTCTTCCCATCAGGAAGTTTTTCTTAAGATTCTACCAGAATCCGCTTTCTTATAATATAAAGTCAAGATTAGAGCTATCTAAACTAGACTAAACTACATTCATTCTAAGAATTTAAAAGGTGACAGTCTTTAATTCCTCCTCCTCCTCCTCCTCCTCCTGCTGAAGTTGTGATGACTTCAGCAAGCAACCCATCCTCTATGGATACAGCATAATTTTCTGCAGATGAAACCATCTGTACATATTCAAACCTTGTGTCAGGCACAAAGAGTCAGGATCATCAGTTAGGTTGCACCATAGAAGATTTATTCAAACCTAACATAAGAATCTGGTCAACTAAAATCCAACACTAAATTGGTGCCAGATAAGGATCAATGGAATTCAAGAGAGATTGGACTTGGAGCATTTGAAGAAACATGACAACTCCAAGCTGATAACATATTTAACACCAACCCCCAAGAATCATCTCCCAGAACTGCCTTCTCTTCTGCTACATCTTGTGCATCTTGTGCATTACCTTGAGGAATCTTGATTTATTAGGGTTTCAGCTCATGTAAAAGTTCTGCAGACCATAATACTACACATATGGACTGACTTTATCAGCATGGATGTCACATAGAGAACTTGAGAAAGGGATGACTCACCACTTCTGCTTGAGTGTTAAATTTGACATGCAAACATTCTAGTTAAAAAAGAATTATTACTCTAATTCTATTGATGGAATTTTCAATTGCACTGACTTTTTTTTTTACAAACACTTCATACTAACTCAAAAGTTTTTAATATTATAATATTGCCAAGAAATCATAAGTTTCCCAGGTTGATGATAATGTAGAGCTACACTATATGCCAAAGAATTACCTGACAACTAGTATCTACCACTTCAGATTAAAAATAGGGAGGTGCTGGAGGAAAATCGCATAACAATACTTGCACCACTTTGCACCACTCCCACACTCATAAATTTTGCATTTGTTATTTTTAAAATGCTGTTTCAGCTTTGCATTCTTTATCTGGATGTGAATGATGCTTAAGATGCAAGCCTTCATTCATCTCAGCTCAGAGTGACATCTCAGAGAAAGTTAATTACAATAATCAGCAGGGCAACCAATCCTAGGAAGAAGATAGAAAATTTTACAAAGCCAAATTGTCTTGACTTAGGAAGATGCCTACATCAAAACCATGTTCTATGTTGGTCCTCAATATAAATGGTTTTATTACCTAGAAATATTGGCTGCTTCTATGTAGATTAATTTTCCCTTTCTTCTTTTTTTTCCTCATTGCATACATATATCCTTTCATAATCTCCAGTTTTGGACTGAATCATGTTTTTTACTCTAAACCTTATAATGGCTTTTTACAAAGTGTTTATACTGCAATGCTTATTTAAAATAGTAAATTTTGCTCTGTTGGGAGAATAACGTTGTTTGGTAATGTATTAGACCTCTGCTCTGTTATCAATGAATGACTGTCATTCCTGATCATTATTTATTTTGTGATATAATGGGTTTAATCAACCTTCCCACCAGGAGATTATTATTGTCCAGAACAAGTATTCTCCCATAGGTTCTCAAGTTATGAAAATTCTCATTTAATTCTCATCCATTAGGCCTGTTATTTCATTAAAGACAATTGATTATTTGCTTCAGTCTTTGTTTCTTTAAATATCAACAATACTCCACTCAGTCATTCCAGATGGTTAGACAGGTTGTGTTCCAATCAAAAATATCTCCCAAGTATTTTGGGAGTATCCTGATCCACTCAGGAATAATAAATAATATATCCTATAAGACTTCTTAGCATAGTGCCTTGATTCATTTTCTCATATCATTAATTTATTTCAAAAGCAGATCCTTTAACAAAAGAACCTTACAAAATGGCTGCCAAGACTACAGTATTCACAAAATGGCTGTCACGGTTGACATAAGCAAACACTGTCCAGAAGTTAACTTTTTGACACAATACCAAATAATTCCCTTTTGCCTCCACCCCTCAAATACTTCATGTCAGGGTTCCAAGTAATACAACCATAGCAAGCAAAACTCTGAGGCAGGTAGATTCCTCAAAGAAAAGCTTTATTGGCACAGATCTGGTGAAAATCGATTCTGAAGGTTCCCACGGTTTTCACCTAATTAAAAGTGTTTCCCTTTTTCCAAATAATCAGTCACATGATCCAATTGAGGCTCTGTCCAGTTGCCGGGTAACATCACTTCTCCTCTCTTTGACCAGCTGTGAGAATGTCCTTGGTTCCTAAGAGAAAGTATTTTGTTTTGGCTATAAAACTCCAGCTATCTCTATTCCCTCACTTCCCTATCCCTCAGCTCCAGTGTGGCAACCCTAAAGTGGCAAAAATGGCTTTAGTCAGGTCAGCTTCAGGGTTGACACTTCACCCTTTGGGCTAGTGAGTTCAACTGCAAAAGAAACACTGAGTAATCCCCTTTAATCATGCTTGCCTTATAGTCTGGATCCCATAGACAACCTGACAGGTAATGAGGATGGCAATAGCAATAGCACTTAAATTTATATGCTGCTTCATAGTGCTTTATAGCACTCTCAAGGCAGTTTGCGGAGTCAGCATATTGACCCCAACAATCTGGGTCCACATTTTACCAATCTCGGAAGGTTAGAAGACTGAGTCAACCTTGAGCCAGTCAGGATTGAACTCCTGGCAGTGGGCAGAGTTAGCCCGCAATGCTGGATTCTAACCATGGTGCCACTAAGAGTCCTTAGGATGACGGCTATCTGGTTTACTACAATTTTCCTTAAAATATTTTTTAAATGAAAGCTTTTCCATAACATGGATAGAGGAGGATCAGGAACCAAACTACAACCTGAGAACCTATTCTGCAGTGTTCACTATTTGTGGTGACTTGAGTACAGGTGAAGTTATGCTGCACAGGAAATAAAGATGAATGTGGGCCTCAGATATTTCTTTGCATTAATCTTAAGCCTTATTGTGCTCCTCTGTCCTGTTTCTTCCCTAAGCACTTTCTATTCACCTCGGCTCATCCGCTGCATTTTTACTTCTCAAAGCTATCTGTGGCTCTGCAAAATTTCTCTTGAAAGCCTCTTGAGGGCCTGCTGACTACATTAGGTCAGATTTCCTTTGAACTATGTTTTTTCTGACAGCCTCTTGCCTGGTTATAATTTCTCTGGAGGAAACAGACCCAGTTGTAACTTAACTTAAACTCCTAAATAGATACTGGGGGAAAGTACACAAATTACTCCATTGATAAGCAAGTTTATAGACCATTGCCGACAGAGAGATTGCTGATAAAGTGCCTCTCATGTGATTTCATGCTATTTAAAATATTGCTTCTACTACATTTCTTTCTGTGTGTTTAGGTGTTGCCCAGACAAGAAGCAATTTCACTGGAAGAGCAATATCATTAAGAGATTGTGAAAATAGAAGGGCAATCTCATGATTTACATGCCATCTAAATGAAACAACAAACAACAGACATCTGCAGGGCAAGTCAATACAGCCAAGAAGGTTGACACCACTGCATAAAGTCTCATCACTTATGTATATTGCATGCACAACACACACCAAAAAATGGATAGGGTTTCAATCACACAATATCAGCCCTTCAAAGTAGATCAAACTAAGACACCAAAGTTATGAATGCTAATAGTACTTTGATTATAGAGTTAACAGAATATTGCAAACCTCAAATGTTGCAAACCTTCATCTACAAGAGAATTTGGGAAGATCAAGTCTGAAATGTTTTCTCAAGTTATATTCCTGCTTCAGACTCAAATTTCTTTTATCTGACCATTGTCCGTGTATCATCAATTCTCCATGGATCTGAAGAGTCTCATAGGTTCCCAACCACCCATTAAATTCACATATGTATAGGTATGGGTACAATATATGTATGTATATATGTATGTATATATCAATAGCACTAAACCTTATATACCATTTTATAGTGATTTACAGCTTTTCCCCGAGAAAGTAGGACTACTGCCTTTCCTCTTTTTTTCCAGGAATGTTCTTCTCCCCAGAGAAATTCAGATATGTTATCTGCCCCAATTTTTTAATCTGCTTCTCTACCCAGAAATTGGATGCAAATTATTTTATGGCCAATTATGTCCAGTTCTGAAACTGACCAAAGCGATCATATGCCCTCAAGTCATTCCTAATTCCCTTTCAATGGGATGTGAAGAATGCTGGATTTGTGCCCAATTCTCTGTGGAAAACATCAGCCATTGCATATCTCATTAAGAAACAGCAAGGGTGTTCATTGTGTTAATAGTGCAATTACTCTGGCTGTATTGATATTTGCAATATTTAGGTGAGGCATAGTAAGGTTTCCTCTCTCTCTCTCTCTCTCTCTCTCTATCTATCTATCTATCTATCTATCTATCTATCTATCTCTCTCTCTCTCCCTCCCTCCCCCCCCCCTCTCTCTTCTTGCTATTGCCAAACAAACATCTTCTTTGTGGGTAATGAGTTCATTATAATAGAGTGACTCCAGAAAGCAACAAGTAATGAATTAACAAAACATCACCTTACGTACACAATTTATAACAACAAGGAAATATCTCCTCAGTTCGAAACAGCAGGCATTAAATAGCAAGTGAATAGCTCCATAGATCAGTTTCGGGTTTAAATGATAGCAAGGAGGATAATTCTGCGGCAACTTTAAAAAAAACACCAGAAGGCACAACTCAAAGTGAATAACTGTTTGAAAATTGTATAAAAGATCACAATTCAATTTAGTCAGCTGGGATGGACTGTTTTTACCTATACAAAGGCCTTAGAGTGCAACAATTGATATAGCAAAATTGATATTTTCAGCAGGAAATCCTTGGTTCCATATTTTTAGTCAAAGAAAGGTTGAGTTGCTGTTATAACCATTCCATTATTTACAAAATAGAAACTTGAGCTTTGATTACATTCATACAATGATTTAAAGGCTTAACTTATCCATCAGCTCTCTCAGATTTATTTCTATGTAATAGGCTAGACTCTAAAGGATTCTAGCCTGTAGTCCATTTGCATTTGCTTATCTGAGAGTGGCTCTTCTTGACAGTGATGGGGTTAATCTTTGAATGAACATTTGGATCATTGTGTTTCCACATTGTGTTGAGAAGGTTTTTTTTAATGCACAAAAGTATGATTATCTCTGTTTCTTCTAATACACCTGCATCTTACATAAATCTGTCTGATATATGCTTTTCTCAAAGGAAATGTTTATTAACATAACATGAGGGAGGGAGGGAGGGACAGATGAAAATATACACAACTTTTTGCATTATTTTTTCTAAAATGCATTGATTTGGCTATTTACGAAAATATTTGTATATACTCTACTTCAAAGATTCAGGACAGCTGGCAGTACCAATGAGAAAAAACCAAGGGTAAACAAAAAACAACAATCCTATATCCTGCAAGAAAACAATATGATCAGATTAAAAAGGCAGTCTAAGTCCCACATCTGAAAGCTCATCAGAAAAGTGTCATTTTCCTAGCCTTACGAACAGCAAACAGATTGATTGATTCATTGTGTGCCATCAAGTTGATATTGACTCATAAGTGTCATAGCTAGATAGAACCCTCACTTATTTTTTTACAAGTCTCCCAACAGTGTCCTCATTGCTACGGTAACTGACCTTGGTGCTGGTCATCCTCTTTTCTTTCCTTACACCGTTATGCTGGACTATTACCATAATAAAGATTTGATTTGATTCCTTCCACCTTTCTTATTATTCAGCCCTTTTCTAGAGGATGGGCAGACCCATGTTACAATGGGCAGGAATTCCATAATGTGGAAAATACATCTATGAAAATAAGCCTTTCTATATCGCTTTCATTTTATATGGAATGAGACCCATCCAGAATAAAAGCATAGGATGATCTAGATGTGGACAGAAGTAATACCAAACTGAACTGAACAAATTCCTCCCCATTCCCCTTTTGGTAGATTTTAAATACCATCCTTATTATTATAGCAATGGTGTTTTTTCAGGCAGGTTTTGAATGCTTACTGTTGTGCTGTTTCTAGGGCTTTATATATTAGAGCTTTATTTAATTCTGTTTTAATACCAGATTTATATTTCTGTTTCGGATTATTGCTGTTTGTCTATGTCTTTCTGAAGAATGTTGACCTGTTGTCAAAATAAAGCTAAGTTGATACTAAGCCCCAGTCTGAGTCAATGCCCCAGGCTCCCATCTTTTCTTCTTTTCCCTTCCATCACAAGTAGAAGATTAGGAATGAACTAAGAGTTGTGTTCCAATAAACGATGCAGGGAGAGAGAAATAAATAATTATTTTCCTTCATGGAAAGAGTTGTGCTGGAAAAATATGAAAGCTTCGAGCTAGGTCCAGCAGCAGTATATGAGGAGTGTGGAGAACCATCAGACCTCATTGGCTCTGCATTACATCCTACAACACCTTGAATCCCCAAATACCTATGCAAGGATCCTCCTTGTACACTTCAGTTCAGCATTTAATACTATAATTCCATATATTCTTCTAACTAAATTAAACCAACCAGCAGTACCTGATCACACTTGTAAGTGAATCATAAGTTTCCTAACAGACAGGAAGCAGCAGGTGAAGCTAGGCAGAATCACATCTGATACCTGTACAATTAGCACAGGGACTCCCCAAGGCTGTGTGCTTTCTCCATTTCTCTTCTCCCTATATAATCACTGACTGCATCTCAAATGATCCATCTGTTAAAATACTGACGTTTTCAGATGACACAACAGTGATTGGTTTCATTCAAGACAACGATGAATCCGCATACAGACAGTACAACTTGCCTTGTGGTGTACCCAGAACAATCTGGAACTGATCACACTCAAAACCATAGAAATGTTGTTAGACTTTAGAAGAGACTTTCCCATACTACCACCTCTTACAATACTAGACAACACAGTATCAACAGTAGAGACCTTCAAATTTCTAGGTTCTATTATATCACATGACCTAAAATGAACACCTAACATCAAAAACGTCATCAAAAAAGCACAACAAAGAATGTTGTTTCTGAGCCAACTCAGAAAACTCAAACTGCCCAAGGAGCTGCTGATCCAGTTCTGCAGAGGAATTAATGAGTCTGTCATCTGCACCTCTATAACTGTCTGGTTTGGTACTGCAACCCAACAGGATAGACACAGACTTCAGAGGATAATTAGGACTGCAGAAAAAACAATTACTATCAACCTGCCTTCAATCAAGGACCTGTATACTGCATGAGTCAAAAAGAGGGCTGTGAAAATATTTACAGACCCCTCACATCCCAGACATAAACTGTTTCAACTCCTTCCCTCAAAATGACACTATAGAGCACTGCACACCAGAACAACTAGACACAAGAACAGTTTTTCCCAAAAGCCATCACTCTGCGAAACAAATAATTCCCTCAGCACTGTTCAACTATTTACAAAGTCTGCACTACTATTACTATTAATCTTCTCATCACTCCTTATCACCCATTCCCTCCCACTTGTGACTGTATGATGGTAACTTTGTCACTTGTATCCTTACGATTTATATTGACTGTTTCCTAGTATGATTTGATTGCTTATTGTACCCTATGACTATCATTAAGTGTTGTACCTTATAATTCTCGACTCTTGATGAGTGTATCTTTTCTTTATGTACACTGAGAACATATGCACCAAGACAAATTCCTTGTGTGTCCAATCATACTTGGCCAATAAATTATTCTATTCTATTCTATTCTATTCTATTCTATTCTATTCTATTCTATTCTATTCTATTCTATTCTATTCTACTCTACTCTACTCTACTCTACTCTATTCTACTCTACTCTACTCTACTCTACTCTACTCTACTCTACTCTACTCTATTCCATTCTCATCTCAACCCTGAAAACTGAAGCCACTTTGCAAGGACCAAAACTTTGCTGCCTGCAGGCTGTGGCCCATGTAGTCCACACTATGGTTCTTTCCACACACACTAAAGCTAAGATGGATTTAGACCCCATCCTTAATGTTCTTACAAGGTCCCACCATTGGCTTTAGATGCACTTTTGGCATGAACTTTTGAATGTGGGTTAGCATTTCTGTAATTTCTCCTGCTCTGGGGCTAAACATGAGCTCTTTTTTAGTAAAAAGAAAGTGTATATTTTAAAAGAAGCTGATGAATCCATAATCATAGATAAATCCAGCAGAGCACGCTCTCCCCAATTCTATATTTTTAAGTAAGACATCAAATAAGATATTGTGGCAAACCAGAGCAGCCCAAGGTCCACAGTTGGGGGTAGATGTTCATGCTGGGCCTGTTTTTCATCAGAGCCCTGTCATCTTTTGCACCCTGAACAATCATTTGGAGTTTCCTCTGACCTGTCAGGATTTGGATCCTGGCTATAACTATGCTACACTCAGTAAAATGGAAGTATCCTTGAACTTGGCATAAGCCCACCTGGGGATTACATCCCTCACAACTCAGGTAGACCCAGAAGTTCAACTTATGAAGGTGACCTGGAATGGAGAAAAATTCTCAGAAAAGTTTCACCTGACAAGTTTGGGTTGGGGGCCTGTAAAAACAAAATGACAGAATCTGCATTATTCAAAACCCTTGAAATGATTTGCATAGAAAGCAGATGTTTCACAAGGCCCATTCCTAATCATTTCAAGGAACAAGTGTTAATAATGGATAAGAATTGAAGCATCTCACCTATATACTGAGAATCAAATACCTGGGAATATCTTCCCATCAGTTCAAAGGCTTTGAAAAAAAAAACACAATAAAGCAATCTTTGCCCATTGGCTAAAGGAGCAGATTTTGCTGGGTATGATGTTACATTTTCCTTACACTTCTTCTATTTTCCTTGACATTCTGATAGCACTTTAACTCACTGCCAAAATATAGAGCATCATTATGTGTGCATAATATTGAATGCTCAAATATTTATTTACTCCAAGATCCTGACTTTAATAATCTCTTTATGAATATTGCAGCTCTATTATATAATCATTGAGGAAGCATCGTGGCAATAAAGAAAGGTTCTCATCACCAAGAAACATTTCATTAAGTGTAGCTCAAATAAGGTACACAATAGAAAAAAAAATAACTGATGACATGATTTAAACTGGGACAACCTCTAACCTAACTGAACCATTTTATCTGGCTCATAATGAAAGCAGCATTCACGGACAGCTTCTCCTATGAGAGAAATAGGCCAATGCATTTTGCAGATTGTAAGTAAAGAGACGTTTTACGTAATTCCCTCTGAACTTCACTATCTAGTCCCTTGTTTTCTGAACTTGTCCATAATAAATCACTGCTCTTCCTGGGATCCTTTGGGAGTGCCTGGTTAACTCTTGGATCTTAGTCCAATGTTCCTTAATCAACATGCTTAAGAGTCAGCAAGTTACTGAAATGATTTGAATGATCACTAAAATGATGGGTCAAATCCAAGAAGAAGATTAAATTCTAAATATACAATTTTTGCCGAGCTAAGACTAAGTTGGGCAATTTATGCACAGGTAGTCCTCAACTTACAACCACAGTTGAGCCAAAATCTTCAGTTGATAAGTGAGACATTTGTTAAGTGAATTTTGCCCCATTTTGCGACCTTTCTCACCACACTTGTTAAGTGAATCATTGCAGTTGTTAAGTCAGTAACAAACTCTGGATTCCCCTTTGACTTTGCTGGTCATGGGGCATTGCAAACATCCTAAATATGAGTCAGTTGCCAAGCATCTGAATTTTGATCACATTACCATAGGAATGTTGCAATGGTCATAAGTGTGGAAAAAATGGTCATAAATCACTTTTTTCAGTGCCACTGTAACTTGGAACACTCACTAAATGTACTGTTGTAAGTCAAGGACTACCTGAAAAATGTTAGTATATTCAAGCCCATCTCTTATTTATAAAGAGGCTGAATGTCAGAGTAAAGAATGGACTTGTTTGTGTCTCTTCCACATAAATCTGAATGCCACATTAATATATCAGTAGTGTATTGCTTCATATTCAGCATGCAGAAGGTACTGTATAATATTTCAGTTTTTCATAGTCTGTTGTAGAACAACTTTCTTTCTAAATTCTGCAAGGGCTGCCTTAGTCATCTTTTAAAAAATCCAAGAAAATAAATGGTGGCCCTGTTTTCAACAAATACCGTCCTTTTCGACAGCCAGCCTTTTCCAAATTTTGACCTGAAGTCTGGGAGTTTGAGGAATTATAGTCTAATACTCCTTGGGGATACAAGGTTGTAGGATGCTGTAATGTCATAACATTTCTATAAGCCCATTTTAAACTTTAGTAGGCATTATGTTTACATGAGGAAAAAAACGGTAAGTCTGACACTTCTTTTTATGTTTTCCTTCTGAAGCATCCAGATAGATCATTATTCCTGTATACCGAGATTACTGTTTGTACTTTATTTATTTATGGAAATGTTTGCTGCCATAGATTTGCTAGGCTTCAAGTTGCAAAATTAATATTCTAGTCCAAGAATAAACAACTTGTGAGTCTCCAAAGGATGCTGAGCTTTAACTTCAAGCATGAGTTACATTTGGCAATACCTGGACAAAGGTCTATAGAGGTTCTCAATCATCCAGGTCATGGTTACCCCAAAAATCTTTTTTCCAAGAGGCAACTGGACTTTGGTGGTTTTATTACTTTTTTCCTTTGAAAACTTTTCACTTTTCATCCAAGAAGCTTCTTCAGTTCTAGAAAAGCTTTAGATGAGAAGAGAAACATCTTCAAAGAAAATAATAATAATAAAAAAGTCCAATTGACTTTTTTATGGGGGGTGGGAATCATCTTTTGGACAATGCTTGAACAGCTTCCCATCATTCATCCTTTCAGATACCTAAATTTAAGAATAAAACATCCAATCTAACTTTAAGATCCAGACCACACAGGCTGTTGTAGACTAGCTGCAATTCTCCAGATGCTAAACGTTGCTACCCAGCAATTCGAATCACTGTTCAGGCTTCTTAGGTCTGGGGGGAGCTGTAATTCCACAGTATGTAGGTAAGCAAGACAGATACAGATGATAAACTATTCATAGAATTAGTTAGTCATAGAATCATGGAATCATAGCAACTGCAAGGGACTTCTTGCTCAGAAAAGATTGTTCCAAATGGATGAGTTTCCAATCTTTGTTTCAAACCTTCCAACAATGGAGCATCCATAATCCAGTATTTTGAGTTTGGATCACTCTGAAAAGCTTCCATCCAATGGTTCTTGTTGTATCTTTGGGCATTACAGAGAATGTATTCTGCATAACAGCCCTTCAAGTATTTGAAATCTGTTATCCTGTTTCCCCTTAACCTTCTCTGCTTTGGCTAAACATGCTCAATTCTGTAACTTCAAATTCTTCAGTACCTTTGTTGCTCTTCTTTGCATTCTTTCCAGTTTCTCAACGTCCTTCTTAAATTGTGACAACCAAAATTAGACACAATATTCCAGGTGCCAATGCAATGCAGAGCAGAATATCCCACATTAAACCTACCAGTGGATCATATAATTTTCTTCCCTCATGTGAATGAGCCCCATACCTATGGAAGCTTTATTAATAGCTAGCGCCAACTTAATTAGGGAACCATTTGTGAATAGGTCAAACTATTCCATCCAGCAGATTAGTGTTTAGAAAATGGACTGGGCCCTAGGATACAGAAGTTTATACATGCTTAGCCGTAAAATTAATGAAGTAAATTTCCAGATTCATATTTTGACCCACGTTCTGATTTCAGTGCAGGATGAATAATGATGTTGACTCCAAAAACCTATTAACCACTGGATAACCTTTGGGATTGCTAGTCAATTTAATCATTTACAGCATATTGGCAATTATTCTGAACCAATCATGTGCAGGCATCAATTCTTATTCCATGCCCCTCTCCCTTTCCCCCTGCCACGGGTAACTATTTTTATTTTTGTAGTGCCTAATAAATAGTAAAAGCGTTAATAACTTCTCATAGTTCTTATCTTTCCTACAAAAAGTAAGGTTCCAGCAAGTTATATTGGCTTTTAAAATCAGTCTTACCCAAGACATTTCTCAATATTTAGTAACTTTGCTGCAGTCCCATTAAACGTATTTGTCCCTGATTTGAGAATAGGACTATGAATTCTGGGCAGCCAAAAGAAAAATAGTAGTAAAACTACTATTTGTTTATTAGTACTATTAGCGGGTAGTAAAACTTTTGAATTTTCTCTGCTATCTAATTGTCAATTAGGTGCAAATCTGATAATTCTGTTCTCTGATGTCTTGATGATTTAAATGGGAAGCTTTTAAGACCGGCTGATTGTTTAATTCTTCAAATGAAATTAAAACTCTATCTGGCATCTATAAAATGTGTGTGGATTACGTGTAAGTATTCAAAGGGAGTTTTTCTCGATACACCTGTAGGATAGGAGAGATCACAGGATAGGCTGAGTGGGGTAGATGGAGACAGAACCCAAAGTGGACAATGACATACATTTATCTATCTCTCTCTGTCTCTCCCAAGCAATCACTGAAAGGGAGGGAAAAATCACATCTGAAGTCCGAGTTGATCCCCATGGTTTTGAATTAGATCAATGGTGGATCCCTGAAAAACTCTAATTCCTAACATCACTTCTAAAGAAACACACTAACTATACACAAGCTATAAAATAGGTTTAATCAAACTATAATAAAAAAAATATCTTACAGACAGAAACTCTTCAAAACAGGATACCTAACCCAGTCCACCCATTTTGAGATTTCACTCTGTCAGCTCTGTATGTCTTTTCTTCCCTTCAAAGAATGGCTTCCAGTACCTCAAAAAATTACCAATCTATAGATTATTAGGATGGACAGTTTAAGCAAATGCACCCTTGGTGGCTACCTAAGGAAGTCAGAGTCTGATGAAAATCCCACTCTCGTGCTTCGAAAATACCTGAAACACTGTAAATTAAATTAGGCTCTTCACTTTTATTTCTTTTCAGTCTACTGCATGTTCATTTACCTGCTGTTCATTCTGCCTTCATGACTGTCGGAAGAAGAAGAATAACATCTCCCTGCCAGCTTCAGTACTTTTATTTCGCTCTGAATTAAATGTCATAATTTGTAGGGAGCTACCTGTTGTTGGGAAAACTGCCAGATAAAGAGGAGGGTCAAGTGGGGAATTAGCACTGAGTCATTGTGCAGCCACAATAAACCTAAGGCTTATCCTCCCTCCCCCTTTACGGTGCATGGTACCTTATCTGTTTGGTTCCAAGAGAAGGCAAGCAGTCTGGGAAGATTCTTATATTATAGGCAGAATACAACAAAGTAGTTAGTTTGAACTGTACAGGTGTGGATCTGACACCTGTTCAGCATGGCATTGTCCAAATTACAGCCAATCACCACCACCCTCACTCTTTCAATGATGTTATATGCATAGTGGGGACTGGGAGGCCCTGCATCCTTTCTTAGAAATGTTATTTAATAATCAGTCTTGTTCTTAAGGCTGTGTTCGATCTAATTGCATCCAAATTGCTACTGCATACAGGCTATACTATTGCTTCATAATTAGTACTCAATTGGTCTCTTCTGGCATTATGTATCTTGTGATCTGTTCCTAAATGGTCAGCCTGTATAAGTGGATCTTAGAACAAAGGCAGAGTATCTTCTTTGAATTACATTTAGACCCATCAGCAGCCTCTTGGGTAAAATATGCTAAAATGGGAGAAGGGAAGATGAAGGCAGGAGAGGAGGAGAGAAAGAAAATAAGTAATTAAAGAACCTGTTGATCTCATGGGAAAGAACCAAACCATTATCAAGTTGTGTGATGCATTCATTCCTCTCCCGGAGAGTTAACACAGCATCCCATTGCTCCCTTCTATTTCTGTAGGCCTCTGCAAATCTTTTTTTTTCCCCAAACAGTTTCAACTTTTGGCTTAAACTTGGTTGGCTTTATCTTGCAATCCCGATTGCTGTCCAGAGCTATTTGAAAGGTTAGCTCCAATGTCAATTTTCCATTTACGGAAGAAATTGAATGCCAGCTTCAGGCCATAATGAGACTGCCTGATTGTTAAATCTCATCAATATTTTCCCTCCTGTAATTCTCTTTGCCATGTATTTTGCTATCTCTTGCTATAATCGTAAAGGCTGAAAGAGATTAAGGAAAAGAAGTGCATCAGAAAGTCAATCCAAGGGGCTCTGTAGCATTTGGAAATGACAGATGGCAGAGGTTAAAAGTTCTTGCTATGCTGCTAGAAAAGAGGCATGCAACTTTTTCTATTGGCCTTGGAAGGCGGATGTGCCTGGCCCACACCCTAAGAATAAACAGGATGAAGACAAACAAGGATAGAGGTTGGATTTAATCTAAATCTAACTCATTGCAAGTGTAATGTACCTCAGAAGTTCTACCTTCAGTTACATTTAACATCCCAAATCAGAGAATTGTTTGAAAGGGTTTCTGAGGTCCACTCCCAAGGAATTTGTGAACCCCAGATATGGTCCTGAATTTCAAGCATGGAGCACTATCTAAAAGCAATATTTATGGATTCGTGAAGTATATCTTGAGTCCTTGAAGTATACTATCTCTTTGTCTGATCATCTTAAGAACAAGAATGGGATTCTGTAATATGGTCCCACTGTGTGGCTTACATTGAAATGGGATCCTATCTATGCCAGAAAGAGGATGACTGAAGAAATATGTTGAATATGCATAACAGGGCTTGCCCGGTTCTTAACAAGTCCTTTTCTATCCCTTTCCACACACACAAAAAGAGCTTTGTCTAACCTGGGGATAGATTCCATCATCTTTGGATTGCAAATTTTAGAATCTTAATTATATGTATTTCTGTGGTCTTCTGTAAATATTTTTGATTTCCTTTGTCTTCAAGCAGCAGGAAGCAAGAGTAGTCAAAATAAGGTCAATTGACAATTTAGAAGGAATATTAGATGGAATATTGTCTCTATTTATCCTAGCAAAACATGAATGCTTAAAGGTACTTTTTCCAAGTGCAGCTGTTTCATCAATATCATCAATATGTAGATGTTTTATGAATATTATAGAAACTTGCAACCATGAGCATTTCCAGGGCTTATTTTGAAGTACCATTCTAACACATGTATATTGTAGCAATTTGGGGCCATATTAAATTTATTGAAATGATTCAAGAGTGTGGTATGGCCACCTCATTCACATGTACAGAAATCAGATGATTAACATCATTTTAGAAACTCGTTGCCTGTGGAGATTGTCAATCATCTACTTCATGGTTGTCTCAAAGGTAACTTTTTAAAAGGCAACTGGATTTTCTTCATCTTCTTTTTTCTTTGAAAACATTTTGCTTCTCTTCCAAGAAGCTTAATTGAAAAATGCGGAGGGTGAGATTGCAATAATCATCACCATCATTTAAATAGATCCTTTGAAACCAACCTATGTTGTATGATAGGGTAAATAGCTAAAGGAATTATTTTCATGCAGATTTTGGTACATACTTGTTCGGACCCAGCCTTCACAAGTAGTGATAAGACATTTATTCATGAGTAAAACAATCCCCTTTTTATAACAGGACAGTAACAGTCTTTTATTCACAGGGATAAACAAAAAATCAAATGTAATGAGTCCCAACAATTCTGGGTTTATCCAAGAAATCCGGATTGCTTGCTGAATACTAGAAATGAACAGTTGTCTGTGATGACTAGCCACTTCCAAACCCTTATATTTATTTCCCAGTCCAGGAGGGGCTGGCTAGCATCTACATCTGCTTTTCCCTGAGAGCCGGCTCATTATTTTCCTTTGTTTTCCTCTCCTCTCTATGCATCTGTGCATCTGGGATGGGCCCCATCTGTTCCTCCCCTTCACTCAGCTCAGGCTCTGAAGACGGCTGTCTCTCCACCTGTGACAGGACGGAAGGCCCTGGCTCTGGCTCTGATGCTGTTTTCTTAGCAGAGGCTTCCAAAGGCTCTGTAGCTGGCCCAGGCTCTCCCTCTACTTCCTCTGACTCTACTGGCAGCCGATGGGCCACAACAATACTTATCTAATTTGTAATTTCAAAATGCAATGTAAAATAATATGGTTTTATGCTGAAAACAATGCAGAATCTTGTAGGTCAAACATTACAACTCAAACAAAAGCATATGTTACATGTGCCAGGAAATGAACATACTAAGAAAAATGTGTTCAGATATGTACCTATTAAGAGCCAGGCACATGCAACTTCCTATAGATTGACTGGATTCACTTGCATGCTGATGCAAAATTGAACCATATGGTCAGGAAAATACTACCCTAAGAAAAACTGAAAGTGGCTTTTTCCCATTCCAATTAATAGCTTCCTCCAACAGAAGACATGTATTTTTGCTAGGTTATAATCAATGGCAAGCCATATGCTCTTGTAGCCTCTCGCTTTGCAGTTCATTCATTAACTTCCCTCAGAAGCAGCAGTAAGGAAACAATCGTTTAATAGGTTGCTGACTTTATGAAAAAAAAATCCATTTCACTGTACATAATCTAAAATAAATAAGTCAAATATATGTCAGCTTAATATACATCATAATCTATTATTGCAAAGGTTTCTTACAATCTGACAGAAGATTAACTGGGTATAAAAGCATGCCTCAGGGGAGAATGTAATGAGAGGTGGGACAGAATCAGAGTATACAGTCCTCATTAGCCCTGCCAGAAAGAAATATGTCAAAAGAAAACCCTCTTAAATTGGTTTAACTGCTTTAAAAATCTTATTTTACAAAAATTGTTCAATGCTCCTTCCTATGATCAAGGGTTAGGCTCAAGAACTGAGCTTTGTAGATGATGGTATGAGAACATCAAGGATTGCCCAGGAAACAAAGAAATGAATCATATAACAAATCAAACCAACGTTCTCACTTGAGGCACAAATGACCAACTCAGATAGTTATATTATGGACACGCTATGTATAGACCTTGCACCCTTGAGAAGTTCATAATGCAGGAAAGGTACAAAGAAGGAGACGAAGATGAATGGCAAGATGAAGATGAACAGCAAGGTTACAATGATGATAAGTGCTTCACTGAAAAACCTAACATGCCAGATTGGTGACTGAACATTCTGAAGATCTATTTATACAGTAACCAGAGTGACATTGATGTGATGGTACTTAATCATAAAAAAGAAAATGGTATAATTCACAATGATCTGAGCCTCGGAGGCAGAAAGTTAGTCAGCCGACCCTCTTGCATAGGGATTAGCAACTATAGCCCTGTGTGGAGTTCAACTCCCAGAACTCCTAAGCCAGCTAGCTCAGGAATTCTGAGACTGGCTGAATTGGTTCTCAGGGAATTCTCAAGGAATTGGTTGGCATGGAAATTCTGGGACTTGAAGTCCACAGATTGTAAAGGGGCCATAGTTGCTCACCCCTGTTCTTGCAGATGCGGGTGGAAAAATAATGATCTGGAGACCATGTCAAGCCTACCCAGCCTCTCTTGAGTGCCTACAGAATCCTCAGTGTGAATCTGTAAAACATTCAAGCCACATACAGCCCATTTTTGCATTTGACGGGGATTAAGTGGCAAAAGGGCATCTTGAGACTTGCAAATAATTCAGGCATCAGTTTACTCTGTGTAATCCCTAAACTCCCTCTCAAAATATGACACAGACCTTCCATTCCTTTATAGACTGCAATCATCAATACCCTCAACAGATCTGATGCAGTCCATGGGTTGTCAAAGCCTTGGGCCCTTGATAAAAAGGAATGGTAGCTAATTAACACAGTTGGGGAGAATAAAACATTCTGAGGGCACTGATGCAGTGAGATAAAACTTCTACCTGGCTCATAATTCATGCTAATATCATTATAAATGTTTCCAGAGAGATAGCCATAACGCTCTTTTGCAGCAAAAAAGAGGAAAAGCTTTGTGTTCCCCTTAACAATGAATAAATTTATTGCCATGCATGCTTTCCTTTATCAGGCTGAGGTTTTTTCTTTCACTTTCTTGTTTTCTATTTTATCTCTTTTTTTGTCATTATTTTCACCCATAACACGAACATCTTGGATGCAGGGGTCAAAATCTGCAAAATGATGGATCATTCAAAACCCATCCCTTTTTTTTGTAGATGCATACAGAAGAGATGGGACTTCAATTTCCACCTTGATCTGTCATGTTTGACCACTTCCACCCTGGATGTCCTGTCCACAACAACAAAGTTCCCTCAGCAACTTTCTTTTTCTTAGAGCTCCATTCCCACAGGCATAATTCAAAGTTCCACCAAGTAGAGAATAAATCTAGAGTAGACCTAACATCTACCTTTTTATACCCACTATTTCCTCCCCCTCCTTTTTTACATTCTCTTTTTTTCTCCTCTTTCTGTTTCTCCACACCAACTTCCACAGATTTACCAGAGATCTGAATTTATCACTCATAAACAGGGATTGAGATTAGACTATTTTAAATGAAACCAAAGTTTACATATTGTTTTATAGTTCCATATTGCCTATTCTACACAGGTTAATCTAGGCCAGGGCTGTCCAACCTTGGCCCCTTGAAGCCTGGCGGACTTCAACTCCCAGAATTCCCCAGCCAGCAAAGCTTAGGGCCCTGATCTAGGCCCTAAGAAAATAACTGGGGAAAGTGTGATCATGAAACAACCAATTGTTCCTTCAAACAAAGACAGAATTGTGTGGCAAGTAACATTAATGACAAATCAACATGCTGTATTCCAATTCCAAAAAGAAGATCCTTCTAGAGAGAGCCAAATTTTTTGGTCATGGTTTCCTATTAATGAAATTAATCCGTCGAGTCAGTTGGAGTCCTACTGACTTTACAAACAGAATTTGTCTCCTGCAGGAACACAAATAAAACAGCATGGATAAATTCAGGTTCAAGATTGTTGTAGTTATTCTAGGAAGCTGATTTATTTATTTGCTTATTGTTCTTTCAAAATCAATCAAGTTGCACAAAACTAGTAATTCCACTAATAATCTGAAGTTGAAGTGGATGGATATTCAGGACAATATGGGTATATATCTAAAAACAAACACATGGAAAATAGCATACTGTGATTCTATGAATGTGCCTCAGGGTCAGTCCATTACATTCATAGGTTTTGCTCCGTAATTCTCCTTCGTGATTAGGGTGATAATTTTATTTCCTTTCTGTTATCACATTGTTTCTATTCTCCCCAAGCCTTCAAATCTTGCATAATTCTACTGCTGCTGTTAGTGTTACAGTATTTTGCTCTTTGTTAATATCATCCCTTTTAATATCAGTGATTTTAATTCATCTGCCCTGGCAGGCAACAACTTCCTCTTTATATGTTTATTTGGGCAAACAGGCTTCATAGAGTTCGCTTGAAATTATATTTGCTCATTTCAGTCTTCTAATTTTTGGACCACTAGCGTTGATTTCATTGCCTTTCAGCTGTTTTGTACTCTATTATTTCATCTTTATCTGCACAATCGCTTGAGAACTGATTTTTATAGAATTTTGTGAGGATGCAATTAAATAAATAAATAAAACAGTGTTGTCTCTTTTCTTGGTGGACCCATAAATCAGACAGGCTCTCCATGCATGTGGGCATGTGCCATCATTTCAGATTTTTATAAGTAGAGTGTCCTGATACTGCTGTACTACAACTTCCATCATCCCTCACTATTTGCCACACAGCTGAACTTTCTCAGAACTATAGTTCAGGAACATCTGAATAGTCCCAAGTTCCCCATATAAGCTTTTTCCTTTACAGTTGTAGGGTGGACTGCCAGATCCATTTATATGGCTGACAGCAAAGCATGATAATTGTGCAGGGAGCAATGTTAAATTTGAGAATTGGCAATCTGCATGTACCAAACACCACACCAACTAGCAGCCTGCCTTTTCAGCTGTTCTCTACATCTCATGCAGCTTTGATTAGAACTCACGTAGTGAAATGCTACCATCATTGCCAGGATGACTGCAGCTAATTTAAGTTGTTCCAACTCTTTCCAATTGTTACAGTCTTTAAGATATAAGGTTTATTTTAATTGCTGTTGTTCTGCTACTATTCATTTTCTTTTCACATTCTTTATTTTTAAAATAGTGAAGTACAAAAGAAAAAAGTCTACACTGAACAGTGATAATATAGTGAGGGGGGGGGGAGGAAAAAAAAACCTAAATATACTGCAGTGGTTAAATGAACTAAACATAGCCAAAAAAAAAAAAAGAGAGAGAGAGAAGAAAGACATCTAATTAAGCATAAATACCTATGGGGAACTAATTGTCAGGCACAAGAAAATAGGAGCCAGGATAGAGTTCAAAAGCACTATGAGTTTATTCTGTGCTATCTATCCACAAGAATCTGAACTACTAACAGTCAAGGCAAATTGGCACCAGATGAGAATCAAAAGACTTCAAGGAGGGCAAGACTTAGGTGTCTTAAGGAAACATAGTGACTCCAAAGTAATGATGTGTTTGACCCCACCCTCAAGCCCTACTAGTCATCACCTACACTAATTCAGTCATTGCATTTATTATTAAATCCACATTATATCACAACACAATGTGCCACTTTTCCAATGTTAAAGCATAAAGACGTTTCACAAATAGGTAACAAATATGCATCCCAGATCCATTCCTTAAAAATCAGGAAAGTTATTTTCTTTCTCATTCTTTCTCATGCAGCTGTATTCCCTTTATTGCTTTATTGCTGCATCTCAGATTTAGCAAGCCAAAGCTACCCATAAGAAGGCAAATGTCATATTTTAGCAATCAGCATCACATTGCAACCCTTAATTGGGAAATATAATATTTCCTCCCAAAATTATATTGGAGTACACGTTAATTTGAATCCAAAACAAAACTATAATGGAACCAGACCAGGCTGCATGAATTAAAAAGCCTTCAAATTTCGTACATCTCCAGCATAAGCAATCTAATGTGCATTCCTTTAAAAACATTCCATGTTGTTTTGTTATCATTAATATTGTGCTTTGTGTATATTTTTCCTCATATTTTATCTCCTTCGGTTTTAACCCCTTTTTTGCTGTGTTGTGAGATGGGGGACTATATAAATTGTATGTATATATAGTATCTGTCTTCCATCTCTCTCTCTCTCTCTCTCTCTCTCTCTCTCTCTCTCTCTCTCTATCTATCTATCTATCTATCTATCTATCTATAACCAGCATGAAAAGAAAACAGAACTGAAATTCAGATAATCATTTTATGTTCTTTCATTAAATAGTATAAATTTGTTTCAATCTAATCCAGTCATCATTTAAAGTTCAATATTGAAGAAGCTGAATTAATGGGACCAACTTAGATTGAAAATGGAAACCTATCACAAAATATAACACAGGCAAGCCTCGTGGAATACTTCAAATACTATACAGAAAAGATTTTTTCTGAAATCTCTCCACCCAAAAACAGCTTAGTACTAGATTTAACCACTATTGGCCTCACCCCATTCCTAAGAGGTCTGTTAAGGGGCATGCATAAGTGCACCATCATGCCTACTGTCCCTGTCCTATTGTCCCCATTTATTCGTACCTATTTCTTATATTCTTACTCATGTTGATTCCTGTACCTATTATCTTGTAAGCGATTGACAAATCAAATAAATAAATAAAATAAATATTTTATTGCAATAATGTTTGATTTGGGGAGTGAAGAGCATAAGGAGACTAGATGTCTACAATCTTTGTAAAGCATTTTTCACTTCAACCAAGAAACTAAAAATTAAGGAATTGTTTTATACACAGGTTTTTTGCCATAACGACTCTGCTCATTTTTCCACTCCCTTTGTAATATACAAGAGGTAAGATTTCAGATAGTGTATATTTGATACCTTAACATCTTTCTGTGCCTGGAAGTAGAAGTAAAATTTAGTAGAAGCAATAAGATTTTTTAATACCAATGGACCCAAGCCCATACAGATTGGTAAAACCATTGTATTTTTTTTAATGGAAAGTTATTCAGTCACCCAAATATACTGAGAAACAAATTTGTTCTGCAAAGGGTACTGTTAGTAAATCACACTCTTGTGGCCATGGCTGTAAATGCAGCTCATGGCTGTAAATGCAGCTAATTGTTTGAACACCTAAAAAAGCAATCATGTGGCCATGGGAGAAGGCACAGCCATCAGAACTTCAAATATGGTACTAAGTAGACTTGGGGAGGTTCCTCGTAATTTCAAGTGGTTGCTGAGTGGTTCCTGTAAACCATTCAGAGAGCTTCTACGATCCATTTCTGCAATTTCTATGCACCAAGATCTGGCCACGTCTTAAAATTAACATGCTGTGCCTAGACATATGAAGTTCAAGGATCTGTGAGTTCAATTTACAACAGAAGGTTTGAACTCCGTAGCATAACACCTGGCTACCTGATTGTGACAGCTCCCAATAAGAATGAAAGCACTAATGTGATGCTTTCTGATGGTCATTTGAAATGTTCCTGAAATGTGTGGAATTGCTTTATGAGATCCGTTATTTTCTTCCCCAACCCCCATCCCCAGAAAAATTCTCAGAGATTTCACATGGGACTGATTTCATTCCTATTCATTAACTAGATGAAGTACAAGTCAGAAAAGCAAATATTTTCTTAATGGTATCTGACAGGCCATGAAAAGTGCCGAATAGACTCTGTTCTGAAAGCTGAGAGAAAAATCCACTGAGACATGGTGGCTTTCGACATCATCGGAGATATACATTTTAATCTATCAAAAAAGTTTTCATGCACATCCTGATCTCCATATTATAACTGAAATCATATCCACTCATCATTTCAGCTTTAATTCACGTTATCTTTATTTAGTTAAAGGTTCTATTCACCTGGAAACGAATGTTCACTTTTATTCATTCTAATTCATATGTGGGTGTGCATGTGTGTAATCACTAGTGTTTGAGTGCAAAATATGAATGTGGAAACTTATAGACAGACAGGCAGATAGATTACTATATTTATAGTCAAACTGTGTGATCAGAAAGAGTCATCTTAACCAAAATTATCATTTTGGGATTATATTATTAAGGATGGATAGGAGCTTGGAATGGAGGAAAAATTTGTTCCTTATGAATTTTAGTACAAGTTCAACCAATTGGCATTGCTGGTTAGGTTCCCACATAATGCTAAGGCCCCTCCAGAAGAATTACACATGAGTGCACATGACAACCAAAATCTATAGAAGCCATTTTTTGGCTTGGTAAGATATGTCTTCTTCATTCCATTATGTGAAACATTCAGCATTGTTTTCATGCACTCTCTTTGACCTTCTTTATGCCTTTAGATCATCAGTTATCTTTAGGTGCCCTACATGGTGACATATATGGACAGTACTGGCACAATTGCAAGGAGTCTGCCTATTGAATAGCTGAATAATATCAATAACCAAATTATGCAGACTTCCTGTTGGCCATATGCTACCAAAAGTTCCATGTATATCATCCATTAGGGATGAGTGAAGAGTATTCCAGCTGAAGAGGTCACTTGAAGTCCTACCTTGGCATGGAGATGTCAAGTATATTCCCACATTTAGCCTTTGCGTACTCATTCTTTTCCAGAAGAAGAATTCCAAAACCTGGCACAGAGTCCTCTTGCTCCTACTTGTCAGGAAAGGGGGGTGAGGTTTATAAGTGGATCATGAAACTGAGGAGGTAAGGTTTATAGATGGATGATGAGACTTCAGTGAAACTGATGCTTCTTCTTCTACATCATTAGAGCCAACACACCATTCAAAAATTGAGAATTTTATGGAGAAAGGGGTTGGAAGCTTGCTATTATCATTCTGTGAATCTGGAACCCTTTTTAACACAAAGGCACCACTTGCATATTGAAAATCATCATAAAAGAAAGATGATAGAGTGCTTTCAATTCATGGCATAGTACATGTTGACTATCATACTACTTCAATACATTTCAGGAACAATCAGAATATATCTTGCTGAAGATCAATAGATAAATCAGGACACTCTAATGCATGATGCATATTTAAAAATGCTCCATTTTCACAAAAGAAAGAAGCTTCTTTCCTTTCATTTGAAAATAGAACATTCACAGAGATTTTACACTGTAACTTTATCTTTCTTTCTAATATTACTAGTCAGATCTCTAAAAATTTGAATTAATTCATTTTGCTGGAGAGAAAACCTGACAATTAACATTCCAGAGGATATAATGAATTAGTCTAATTAGGTGATGTGATTAAAGTTAAATACAACAAAGCATTTACCGTTCCTCCCAAATTTAGAATTGCAAACTTATTTAGGTTCAAAAATCTACATTTTCCCAATGTCAAACAGGATATGTTACTGTTCTAAACACAAGAGCCACATAATCTGGACCTTGCATGCACATGTGATCTGAAATATGTATAACATCTCTAACATAGGTGCAAAGCACAATTGATATGTGCAACTGAACCCATCAAAACTCAGATGTTAGTCGTATCTTGGATTCTCATCAATTGCAGTGAAAAGTTGTGTGCACACCTACTGCAAACAAATATGCATTGACTTGTTGAATTATTCTAAAGGTGACAAATTTGATTGCATTCCGATCAGTTCTGCAATTTGATTAGGTAATTCAGCTTGATTCAGATCTTTAAATAACCCTAATGGATATTCTTCTAAGCAGAATGATGGTCATGTATGAATGTCTTGTTTTTCTGTAAGCAATTATCCTGCCTTCAGACTGTAGTCTCCCTGGCTTCCCCTACTTCATGTGGAGTACCACTTTATATAATGTTACTAACCACACCTGGAATACTGCATCCAATTTTGGTCACCACGTTACAAAAAAGATGTCAAGAGAAGGAAAAAGTGCAGTGAAGAGCAACTAAGACGATTAAAGGCATGGAGACTAAAACATATGAAAAATAGTTGCAGGATTTGGGTATGGCTAGTCTAGAAAAAAAGGACTAGGGGTGACATGATAGCAGTAATCAATATTTGAGGGGCTGCCACAAAGAAGAGGGAGTCAACTTATTTTCCAAAGCACCAGAGGGCAGGACAAGAAACAAAGGGTGGAAACTAATCAAGAGAGAAGCAACTTGGAATTAAGGAGAAACTTTCTAGCAGTGAGAACAATTAACCAGTGGAATATCTTGCCTTCAGAAGTTGTGGGTGCTTCGTCATGAGAGCTTTTTAAGAGGGAATGGACAGCCACCTGTCTAAAATGGTATGGGGTCTCCTGCTTGAGTAGGGGATTAGACTAGAAGACCTCCAAGGCCCCTTCCAGCTCTATTCTATTCTAATCCCAACAAAAACATCAGAATACAATTCCTCTAATGGAGAAGTTCAATAGTGGTACTATTATCACTGCTAAAGAGACTTGTCTTGAAGAGTTGTCTGAAAATTTCTCTTATACCCAATGAAACATATCAATATTGTCCATATGAATTTTCTGGCAACACAGTGGACAATATTTATGTTCTAATCTATTTTAAACAAGAATACTTATTCCATGTATCAGTTATAGCTAAGAGAGGCTTAGAGTCTTCAATTCAAGTCACTGAAGCTATCATTTGTGCTTTTAAAGCCATCGCTCACACTATACCTCATCCTATGGAATGATTCAGTGCTCCACACTCCACACTTTTGCCATTGTTTATCATGAGAAGTGCTACATAAATGCTTCAATCCATCAATGCATACAATTTTGTGGTGATGAAATCTACAACATCCTCACTTGGTTAAGTGATAAATGCATTTCAATAATTCTGTCTCTTTCAGAAAAGAAGATCTTTGAAGAGAACCAAAGAGTGCCTTCTGCTCTATCAGAGAAAGGAAATCCATCAACTGATAAGATCATATCCCCTTTTCTCTTCCTTCCTCTTTTTCCAGAGCATAATAAAAGAACAAAACAAACAACAATAGATTGCCCTCTTCTGGATTGTGGTATAATTAACACAGGGGATATGCTCTCTTGCCGTCTTCTTTTCTTCTACAGTACTTGCTATTATGAGTACGGGAGGCAGAGAGAGGGAGGGAGGGAGGCATCTGAACGTGTTTTAAAAGCATTGCTTGCTTTAGTGGATTGTCATTTCCAAGTCAGCCGGGGTCTATATGCGCAATGTTTTTGAGCTGCTCTTATGTTATGCAATCATCTGTAACTGGTTGAGCTTCCAGCCATTTAATTTCTAGAGCTCAATGTTTAGCTGGCTTAAAAAGCAAGCATAACAAAACCAGTTCTCAGGAAGAGGCTGGCTGTTACCAAAGATGTAGCTGAATGTACAGAAAGCTTGGCTTTCCCCAATCAGTTGAGGTCACACAAAGAAAAAGATCTTAAAAGGAGCACCACTCTTTTCTAAAATTGCTGATGCTGATTGTTCAGCAATTTACTTCTTCACTTCACTTCACTTCTTCACTCAGGAGAAGCAAAGAAGCAAATTGCACAAACAATCATCATAATCAGTTTTAGAAACCCAGTTCATGACAACATTTTCAGCTTTTTTTTTTTCTTGGGGTTTGGAATTAGGATTGTTTCATCATAAGCAATGATGATGATGAAGACGACAATAGTGCGCATTAAGCTTCTCCCTCACCTTCTCCACATTTCATCACGGTATACAATGTACACCTGCAAGAGTAAATAAATCCCTAAACATGATTTTCATGTTTCCCAATCAAGTATTTTCTAAGTGTTTTAAAACCTTCAGAATTCTCAGTCAATGTGGCAGAAAGCAGGAAGTCAAAATGAAAGGAGAAACATGTACAGAGCCTTAATTTCTTCCCCCATAAAAGTTAGGATTCTTTGAGTCTTAAGTCAGTTTTTGACTCCTGGCAAGTCCCTGAAGTTTGGTTGGTAAGATTTTAGAAGTGGTGTGCCATTGTCTCATTCCTAGGGCTGAGTGGAGGTGAATGACACAGCATCACCTGGATGGCTTTGTTCATAACATGGGACTAGAACTCATAGTCTCCCATTTTTTAGCTTGGTGCCTTAACTGGTTCTCTATAAATGAAATAAAGTACCTGTCCACTTTGACTGAGGCCATCTTGGAAGCTTCAGTGTTGACACAATGGTGATGAGCAATAGGGTGGGGGGGAATAGAGATAGTTGAGGTTTTGTAGCCAAAATAAAATAGTTTCCCCTGAGAACCAAGGACATTCTCACAAGTGGCTGATGAGAGGAGGAGTGAAGTTTCCAAGCAACCGGACAGCACCTTGATTGGACAATGTAACTGATTGTTTAGGGAAGGGGGAATTTTTTTTACTTTTAATTAGGTGAAAACTGCGGGAACCTTTAGAGTCAGTTTTCACCAGTCTGTGCCGATATGATATATCCAATAAACCTGTTCTTTGAGGAACCTACTTGCATTGGAGTTCTGTTTTCTATGGGTGTATTATTTGGAACCCTGACAGTACCTTTAAGCCAGTGTAATGTGCACACATTTGTTTTAGGCTTAATTGTGTTTAGAGTCATCTCAGAAAATCAATGAGATCTAAATAATATGATTTGGGTCAATTCTGTGCTTCACAGATCCAAGTTAAGCAGATTTTCTTTGCCAGGGAAAAAAAAAATCTTGATTGGCAAAAGATAGTATGAAAATGTAACAAATAGGTGGGAAAATGAGAAGAGTTGACAGAACTAATCACATTGATCTACCAAAACTAAGTAAAGTCAGGCCTGGTTTGTACTAGATGAGAAAATATGAGGGAACCCTGGGGAAGAAAGAAGAATTTGGGAAGTTTAAAAAAAAAACCATTTTAGAAGGCAGCTGCCATGAAAACCACATGGAAAACTCTTTGAAATCAAGCTGAGCTCAACTTGAGAGGGATTTTTCCTCTAAGATGTGTTCGGGTTGTTAAGAAAAAGAATACAAGAATGTCCTTGCATCTATGAAAAAAACAAAACCCTCAACTTAAGTACATCCACTGAAGCTTGAAGTACAGCTGCCTCAAAGATAAATTGCCTAATACTCAGCACTGGAATGTTATTCCAGCTTTCCAGCTTCTTTTTCCTTCCAGTTGGCTTGTCCTGTTTTTCCCCCCAACCTGAATATGAGGCTGCAGGATCAAAAGGCAAACATTAAGAGAGGAAATGTGGAGGTTTAATCCAAATCAACCTGATTTCCTCTGTTTTCATAGAATAATGTTCAGAACTTTTTCGATGCATTCAGTGTGTAAGAATTACAGGTAGTGCACAACTTACAACAGTTCGGTTAGTCACTGATCAAAGTTACAATGGCACTGAAAAACAAAAGTGACCTATAATCATTTTTCATACTCACGATCGTTGCGGCATCCCCATGGTCACGTGATCAAAATTCAGGCGCTTAGCAATTGACTCATGTGTCAGCTTTGGAAGCCATATTAGTACCAGAAGCTTCCACGCTGCCATATTCTTGAGCCTGGGAAGATGGGAGAGGGGAATTTTGTGGAGCGTATGTGGCATTCTTCTTCAAAGTTGTCATGTTATTTCTGCACCTGGGTGAGAGGATGTCTCAAGTTGGGACGGATGGTGATTGGGGCATGTGATGGAATGAGGGGTGCAGGGTATGGATTTAATTTTTTTTTACTTATTGGAGGGAAACCCGGAACTTTCAGATTCGGGATTTCCTAGATGTGCCAATTTACTACTCTAATAAAAGGAGACTTTGAGAACATGTCTGTCTCGGAGTTATTTATTCGAGTTGAGGTTTTCTGGAACGCTGACATCATGTTTACGGTTTGCAGGGTCTCTGGGTCATGGGATCCCCTTTTGTCACTTTCCGACAAGTGAAGTCAGTGGGGAAGCCAGATAACAGATAATAGATAACAGATAATCAGAGTTGGAAGGGACCTTATAGGTCATATAGTCCAACCCCCTGCCCAAGCAGGAGACCCTACACCATTTCTGACAAATGGGAGTCCAATCTCTTCTTGAAGGTCTCAAGTGATGGCGTTCCCTCAACTTCCGAGAGCAACTTCTGTTCCATTGGTTGATTGTTCTCACTATCAGAAAGTTTCTTGCAAATCTCTTCTTGGAAATAGTTTTACGTTAATTCTACCAATGCTCTCCTTTGTAATGAACTTTGGGAAGGCTTGTACCTTTTACAAATTAACAGTTGGCGGGGGTCCTTGGTTGTTGTTTTTTGCAGATGTTTCATTACCTAAACTAGTAACATCAGCAGTGCTAACAAAGATCTAGCAAGGAAAGAACATCTGCAAGAAAACAACTAAGCTCAGAGAGCACCAAGGACCCCTCATTTCAACCCTGAGCTACAAATATTCTCCTTTAAATTAATAGTTTCTTATACAAATTTATGGGGAAAGAGGAAAGTCAGAGAATTTTGTTCAATTCCACCCTTTTGGTTGCATTCAGGTCTATTTTAGTCAATACCTCAAATCTATACTCATCAAAATCCATGGTGGCTTTTATTCTTTAGCCAGGACAAAAAAAGAACGATGATTATAAAGAGAAATGAGACAGGGACTTCCTTTATACAGACAGACAGCTTAAATACACAGGTCTTGATTTTTTATTGACCGTTTGAGCTTGTGATTCAGAAAATAAAGGATTCTGTGAGTCAAATTTGCAGCAAAATATTACAAGAGTGGGACAGAACAATGATTCTAATGATTCCACCCAGAGATTCTAAGCACCTCATCTCCTTCCTTAACATGTACCAGTTTTATATTTCTGTATCCTTAATAGTCCTGTCCCCTGAATGTATTTTGACTCAATCCACTTTCATTTCTTGAGCTTGTTCCATATTTTATTTCTTTCTACAAAGCTCTGGGTCTCTTCCCAACATCTTATATTCTTTCTCCAGTGCATGGATGATGCCATATTGGCTACACCAAGAAAAAAATAGAGGAGCTTAAGTTTGGAATTCATATAAAGGCTACATTTTATGGCTCAAAGGTTGTTCAAGACTCCTGTTTTGTTTTGTTTTTTAAATCACAGAGCCAAACACGCAGCAACAGGTATTTTATGTGCCTGCTACAATACCAAAGAGAAACATGAAAAGACTGAAGGATACATGGCAAGCATTTGCACTTTTCTGTTCTTTGTATTCAGCAAAGAAAAATTGCCTTTTTCACCAACATGAGACCATACATTCCAGTGCAGTAAGACTGCAAGCAATGGATAAATGGCCAAAGCAGTTGGCAGGCTCTAGACAGCCTTGGTTGATCTTAAACAAAAAAAAAAACCCTAAACAAAATATTTTGTGTTTAGTATTTTGATAGGAGACTAGGGAAACACCAGCCTGTAGGCTAAACTGGGTATTGTTTTTACTAAAATACCAACATTAATGGTAAACCATTCCCATATTAATGATAAACCATTAATGGTAAACCATTCCCATGCTAAGAAAAATAGCAAGCATCTCTGTAAATGTATGTGAATTTATCAGCAGACAAACTTGTGTCAAGAAAGGTTTACTTGACCAGACACATGGGTACTTTTCTAAATAGAAAGCAGCCTTTTGAGTCTGTTTCTGAATTCAACTGGTGTGGATAAATTCTCTTCTTAATTTCATAAACAGAAGATTTTTTTTAAAATGCTGACATCACTATTATTGAAGCTTCAGAAGTTGGTATGTCATTTCAGATCAGGAATCTGTAGATATATTAGGTGAAGGAATTGCTTTAGATCCTGAGCTGGTTTCTGGATCCCTGTGCAAGGTAGATCCCATGGGCTCAGTATATCCTGCCCATAACATCTTTCTCCTCCATATCGGAGATGATTGTGATCAATACATAACCACAAGAATTTGTAGTACAATTATAATCCCTCTTACATTTTTAGAAGCAAGGCAAAGCAATAAATGTGTTTAGATTTCTAAGGTCTTAAATTCAATTATTAAAGTCCCATAATATAAAAACATTATTTTAAAGAAGGAGTAAACATTGAAGTCCTTTCTGTTTCACTGTCCTTCTTGAATTACTTGCTAATGCTTGCAGGCCAGATCTTGTAAACTTAAAAAAAAAACATTGATAATGTGGATAACTAAACAGGAAAAATATTGTCAAGTTTGCCTTAAGGGATGGATACAGAATATTATTAGAGGACCATATATTTGGGAACAAAAGCAACATTTTGAACAGTCGAGGCAGAAACTAGACAATATTGAGAACATTCTGCAATGAATATGCAGAAAATAGGCACTGAGAATTTTTTAAAAACTTATCTGTGATTTTTTTTTTCCTCCCCTGCTACCATGTTCTTCCATCTCTTTGAAGATGAAGCTGAAGGCTATGCAAAGAAACCATGCAGAGCTCCTGAAACTTCACATTGTACATCTATACCTTAGGAAGTGAGGAGGCTGAAAATAATAATTCTTTCATTTTTCTCAGAAGACACATGGGGTTCCATATGGGCAGTGAATTAGGAAAGTGTCCTTCCATTAAAATATGTACAACTGTGTTCAGGCAGGCAGGTGAATGAATGAATGAATGACTTGAACAAGTTGATCTTGCCTATAATCCACAGGTGAAGAGAAAGGAGTGAAACTTCCCCTGCCTCAATATGTCAATGTTGCTGCTTATTGCATACTGCCTTCTTAGTGATAGTACTTTGATTATGGATCTCCCTCTTAGGTGATTATCAAGTTGTCTTACTTGAAATGGTATCTTTGTTCTCTCAAAACTTTTCCAGGGAAGGACTGCATCAGGAACAAGACTGCCATTAAGACCGTGATTTTTTTTAAAATGAACTTCATTTGCAATCTTAGTCATTTTTATTAATTAGCTTTACAAGTTTTATTTTTGATTGTTGGCCAGTTTCTTCTGTAGTTATTTTTCTCCATTGCTCCGAGCTCTCTGGGAAGCAAAGATGTTGTAAAAGCAAGCAGATCAAGAAACAAACTGTCCTTCTAATCCCACAAAATGAGGGTTGGGATAAGAAACAAAAAGGAACAGAGCAACTGTTGCTCTGCCTGCTCTTTATGTGAGATTTTATGTCATGGTTGGGGGAGAAAATGGTTGCAGCTTCAATCATTTCACTTTGGGCAATCATATGGACTTCTTTGATCCCACCCTGAAGACACCCCTAAAGGAACAGAAGGGTGACCTCTTCCCACTTCAGAATAACAAGAGACCAATATTCATAATGACAAAATAGGTTTCAAGGTAGGCACCAAATGAATGTTTTAATGTTTAAGAATGACAGAAGGAAAAACAGAACCTCCTTTTCAAAGGAAAACTGGAGGCAGCATTAGTCTTGTGATATAAACATTTTGACACTTTGGAGCCTTGTTACCAGATTTTTATGTATTTTTTTTCCATTTTCATGCCACCCACTCCTAAATGGCTTTTTAATCACCTATTATATGACATTGATTGCACCAGTCATGTGCTGCAGAACTGTGTGTATGAGCTGAGTATACCTTGACAAGGAAGATACCATGCTATTTGTGAATTGACATATCTCCCAGGATCACAGAAGGAAAGTCTCCAGTATGATGACATGGCAATTTGTTGATTCCCACTACTCCCTCTTCATATTACTATAGTATTTTTAAATACTTACTTAATTGTTTTCTCCTCCTTGCTTCTAATCAGCAAGAGACCCAATCATAATTCTGATCTTCATCATCTCATTATAAATTCTTATTTTTAATCCCCTTGATAAATTCTAATTTTTAATTCCCTTTCACCTTTTCTTTCCCAAGACAGAACTTAAAACTCTGGTACAGAATGGCACAAATGTTCCAACTTTCAAAGCAATCTTTTTAAAGAGGAAAATAAATAATTGCTCACATTCTTTAATTTAATGGAACACACATTTATAACTTGCCAAGTACCAAGGTATATAGTTTGTCATTTTATTGTAATAATATTGAGAGTAATTTTATTGTATACCACCAAAGTCCTTCTGTGAGGGAGATGGGTAGTTCTTAACTACAATCAATCAATTAATCAGTAGTCATTCCAACAAGATCAAGCTTAAACCTTTAATTTTGTTAATAATAATAAATAAATAAAAATAATAATAAAAATATCATTTGCCTGTAAGCAAGATCATAAAATAGAAAAAGTCAAAGAAAATGAAAAAGTTAAATTTTATTTATTTATTTATTTATTTATTTATTTATTTATTTATTTATTTATTTGATTTGTCAATTGCTTACAAGATAATAGGTATAAGTAAAAACATAGTTATGAATACATGAAATGGGTACATATAAGAAAAATAAAAGAAACAATAGGACAGGGATGGTAGGCACGTTGGTGTGCTTATGCACGCCCCCTACAGACCTCTTAGGAAAGGGGTGAGGTCAATAGTAGACAGTCTAAGGTTAAAGTTTTTGGGGTTTGGGGAAGAAACCACAGAATCAGGTTGAGTATTCCAGACATTGACCACTCTGTTGCTGAAGTCGTATTTCCTGCAATCAAGTTTGGTGCAGTTAACCTTGAGTTTGTATCTATTGTGTGCTCTTGTGTTGTTATGGTTGCTCTGGGACTTCAGAATCCAGACGAACAGGCAACTGCCACATAATACCCTGGACTTATCAGTTGTCTATAAGAAAGACAAAAAAAGTCTGGATAGTGGATATGGCAGTGGAGACAGCAGAATAGAAGAGAAAGAAGAAGGACCTACAAATAGAATTAGAACGACTATGGCAAAGGCAAGCAAAGATAGTACCAATAGTAATAGGAGCCTTGGGTGGAGTCCCAAAACAACTGGAGCACCTCTTGAACATCATAGGCATTGACAAATTTGCCATCAGTCAATTGTAGAAAACAGCTTTACTTGGAACAGTTTCAATCCTGCGGCGATATCTGTAACACCATCAAACATCCAGATTTGCCTATCCCAGGTCCTTGGTAAGGACTCGACAGGTAGACAAAAATGCCAAACCCAGTCTGAACATCTGGCTGACTGTGCAGTGAATAATAATAATAATAATAATAATAATAATAATAATAATAATAATAATAATAATAATAATAATAATAATAATAATAATAATAATAAAGCAAGAGAGTCAACAATCAGCAGGTATACAAAAGGAATGAAGTGAATTCCATTTTTCTATAATACCAAGCTGTGAAATCTTCCTGTCTGGACTACTGGTCTGAGTATAATTTACAAGTAACACTTGGAACCAGTCTGACATTGAATCCGGGAGCCTCGGACGGCACAATTGTTGTGCAACATGATGGAATGGCAGCAGAGCTGTGACAAAATTCCTTCTATCAAGCCATTGTTCAGGACACAGAAATTTGTGAGAATCTCTTTTAGGCTACCTTCCAGTCAAAGCACAGGAAGGAAGCCTCAAGTGGGTCTGTTTATGAATCAAAGAGCACATAAGGAAATATTAATCACCCTGCTTACCATGGAAATGCATTCAAATTCCTTCCCCAAAGAGTGGATGAACCATTCTTCAAAGATGACAATTGTATCTTCAATCATGCCCCCAGAGATCAGAGTGACCACTTCTGTGGCTGTTCCTGAAATAATTGTTGTCAAGGACCTCATGTTCTGCATTTTAAAACAACTTACTCTTATGCACAGTGTGTAGGTGAAGTTTGATGAAAGCCAGCAGGGATTGTTGATCAAAGAGAAACCTTGTAAGAGAGTGGTATCATATCAAGGAACAGGTATATTTGGCCAGAAGATAAGAAAACAATCTTACATTTTGAAAGTTGGAGACTTCGTACCAACTTACAAATCTTAAGACTCATGCCTTTGTGTAACATATTTGTGTTACATATTTGTGTCTGGAAAATAGAGTCCTCCTATGTTCACAGAGTTTGAAAGATTCTAAGGTTTTCAGTGCATTATTATGCAAGTTTTGCCCATTCCTTTTTGAAAAGTGTCTGCTGCCTCTCAAAACTGGATTTTCCAAGACACTGGATTTTCCAAGACGCTGAAGTCCTACATTAAAGATGCAAGATAATTAAAAATACTTAATTAAAATATAATAACATGATAATTAAATACATGATAATATAAGCACCCAAACAATAAAAGCATCAATCAGAATAGTTTAAACATTTCTAAGTAGCATAAATGTTTAAAATTAGCATATTAATTAGATGCAATGCCAGAGAGACTCATAACATTTTTGGTGATGAAAAGACAAAGGCTGGAATCAGTTATACCTTATTGAGGGGAGGGCTTTCTATAGTTGGTGAGGAGGGCTACCACTGAATAGCCTCCTGGGAAACCTGCATTCGATCAAGGAAGCAGTCCTCCAAAGATTATCTTAACATCACGAGTAGGGATATATAGGATAACATGTTGCTTCAGATACTCTAACTGTAAGCCACAAGGTGCCTCATTTGCCAACTTTTTGAACTAGCCCAGAAGATCCTAGGAACCAGTTAAGGTTATAAAAAGAAGAAAGAAAATGTAGCAGCAATAAGCTTAAAATGCCATGTTCCAGGTAGTAGTCTTAATATAGTAAATTGTTCATCTGCACTTTTTGGATCATCTTCAAAGACATCCCACATATGGAGCATTGCAGTAATGAGTTATGAGCTTTGATTACTTTATTGAATTAGTCATTCTTTAAAACTGTGTTTTAAATTAAGAGTCTTAACTGAATTGTGGCCTTGGTCTGGGATTTCTCGGAAAAGTAATAAGGGCATGGATTTTATAAATCCATATTTAATACAATATAAATTCATCATATTTGGTGGTTAGTGAATCAATTAAACCTTTTATGATAGTGAGATGGTTCCCCAAATTTCCCTTAAATCAGGGAAGAAATCAGAAACAAACCTTTGGATTGAGAATAAGCCTATTCCTATGATGCCATTTTTGTTCACTGCAGTGTGAAAAGCACTGATAAACATGTTTGTGGTGTGCGAACTTAATCAAGGATGCTAATTTGCTATAAATGCTTTTAAACCCTCTCTGTTGGTAATAACATGAATTGGCAACAAGGCAATACAAAGATTCGGAAGTCAGTCTTTCTTGCTTTCTTTTTCTTCATCTTCTTGTTCCCTATTTACTGGTCTCTTTAAAAGAGGAAATTGTGAACATCAAACTTATTCTCAACTGTCCTAGTAAAAGTTTTAATTAGATAATAATTCCCTCCCCGTGGCATTTTTTAATGCCAAGAGTGAATGAAGTTAACTTGCAATTGAGTATTTATGCCATGTTGATTCATGCCATCTTGACACTAATGAAAGCAACATGCCTTTTTAGTTATATTTCATAGAAATCTACTGTTACTTCAGTGCTGTTACCATTATCACTGGGGCTGCTAAAACCTGAAGAAAATTAAAAAGTTGAAATGTGAAGTTTGCCATTTTTAGTTCTTAACTAAAACCTGGATTGAGCCTTATCCTGGTTTATTTTCTGATTTGGATCATGACGTCTAGGTGAAACTTTTTTTCTCACTCTGTACACTTGGTCTGTTTCCTGCTTCATAGCCCACCACCTAATTGATGAAAAGTACCATTATCAACAGAGAAAAAAGTATCTCAGACCCTTTATACTTCTCCAATATATTGTAATACTGGAAGTCTAATATCCCTGATACTAAAGCCCATTGGAATGTGATTGTTTCTCAGGGCTCTGGGCCAAAATCCAAGCAAAGAAAGTTTGCCATGAGCACCATCCCTCAAATTCATTTCTTCTTTGGTTAACATGCTATTACAAAAAGGATTATCATGCACTTTAGCAATTATCATGCACCTTAGCAAGAGTCAATGGGTAGAATCTCATGTTTGTGGTAGGAGTTTCCTTCCCCTTCCCCAGGCTGGCTTCTCATTTTGGGCAGCTAAATGGCAGATAGGTATACATCTCTCTCCATGTTCAAAATATTAGTATTTATTTTATTTGGTCAGTGCAGGTGGGTGAGAATTTTCTATGGATTATTATTTGAGAAACACTTTGCCATGGAAAAAAAATTGAGATGTTAAGGATGTGAACATGTTTGATTTTAAATGTAATGCCAGTTAAGATCTAAAGTTTCCTAAGAGGACTTTCATCTGTCACGCACTTCATCTGTCATGCACTAAAAAATTAGTTTATGGAAAGCGAAACGATGTGCATGAGTGTGTGTGAAACTAAACTCATTTACATTTTAAACAAACTAGCCTGAATGAATATCCACTTTTGTCCACAAATAATATGAGAGAATCATTCAGAGTCATTCATGGAAATGCCTTTCGTCAGATGTAGAATTTTTTCTCTTTCTTGAAAAAAAAAGATTCTGTCTAGAATCTCCATCCTTCTGTCTCATTTTCCACTCAGTTGTGCAAGGAACTGCGCCTGCTCTCTTCTCATTTGGTCTTACAACATCAACACAAAGCAACACATTTCACAAAGGTGAAAAAAACTGCCTTGCTCTCCAGGACCATGGCTGAAAGCTGATATTCCAAACCATTTCTACTGGAAACTATATTTTTGGTTGGCATGTTCAGATCAATTCAATGTTTCTTTGCTTATTTCCAGTACGAATATCCTTCCTAAAGACAATATCAATAGCATTTAGGCATATATACTGCCTCATAGCATTTAACAGCACTCTCTGGACGGTTTACAATGTAAGCATTATTGACATATTGTCCCCAACAATCTGTATCCTCATTTTACTGATCTTGGAAGGATGGAAGGCTGAGTCAACGTTGAGCCCTAATAGGGTTGAATTGTCAGGACTGAATATGGCTGAAGGATCTGATCTATACTACTTGGAGGACACTGAATATGCTAAAAGCTGGAGTGCCTAAATATAAAATCAATATACTCAAGTGGAGACTCTTAGCAGATAACAACACACTATGTGAATGTGGAGAAACACAGACCCTAGTCCATCTGCTGGTATGTCGGCTACAACAGAAACATGTACAATAATGAGTTATTTTTGGCCAATGTCAAAGCAAAGAAGGTAGCTTCATTCTAGAACTTCCAAGTTAGATCTAGAAGCAGAAGAAGAAGGAGTGAACTCAAGGCTGTGGGCAGAGTTGCCAACAAAACTGCACTTTAAACACCAGAGTTCTTTGATGCAATGATTGCATATACATGCAAACACACACCCACACCACACACAGACACACACACACACACACACACACACACACACACACACACACACTATAAATGTGAGATACCCTTTTTAATATCAATTTCTTGCTTTCTTTAACTTTAGCTCCAAATGTTGTTGAAGCTGCTGGTTTCAGAATACATCTAAGTAGATGCTGTGGTATCTGGTTCACAAATCATCAGTCCCATGATTCCCACCCCCTCAATTTTCATGTGTTTTTCTCTTTGGTCCACAAATTGTGATTCTCACGGCAATGTTATTTTCCTATGAAAGGTTTGAGGTTTTGCTTCCTGAGATGAGCTTTCATCTTTTTCATCTTTTATTTTGAGAGGCAAGTCAAGAGGATTGAAAACCACAAAACTGCAGAGTTCCTGCTCAAATTCCAAAGGCCAATGCTAACTGATGGTTGAAGTCTCCCACATGAGAGGCTGTGAACACCACATCTTTAGAGGCTACAAAGAAAAGCCTAGGAAGTCACTAACATGCCCTTTTGAATATGCATTCATTCTTCAGATCTTAACCAGTATTTTACAAAACAAGAATGTGGGTTTTTTTTTTCTTTACTGGTAGATTATAAGCTAATTCTGAATTTATCAGTGAGATGCACACAAAGCAAAGGATATGGCTTCAGATAAAGCATTTATTCTTGAAGTTCTGATAACCTCCAAGCTAAATTACTCCTACTATGTGTGGTATTGATTTGCATTATGATTCTGCAACTACAGTGGGTCTGCTGTATGATTTGCTAACTGAGAGAATGGAATAGGCACATCAGGCTTCCTTAAACATCGCTTGCCTTCATTATGTAACAAGACAAATCCTGAGATCAAAAATCTTTCTACCCGTCAAGGAAAGTCTTATGTCTGTACAAGGAAGTTTTGTTTGGTTCTGTTCTGTTTGTTTTGCTTTGTTCTGTTCTGTTTGTTTTTGGAATGAAGATCCCTAGGCTCAGGTTACCAATCCATAGTCTGTTGGAAGATAACAGATAATCAGAGTTGGAAGGAACCTTATAAGGAGAGTAATATACTCCATGTCTAGTTGAAGATTGAGCAATGCTTCAGTGGTTAAATTAATAAGTAGCCCTGCTAGATAATTAATTAAACTATTTTACATTGTATGGCCATATCTACCTCATTACTGTTTCAATTATTTTCTAAGCCTATACCTTTAAAAATGCAAGTTTTTAGGGCTTAGTTGGCCTCCTTGTTGTGTGATATAATACATTGCGGCGGCTACTGCTGCTGCTGAATATCAGCATACACATTTTACACAAGACAACATTTCTTCTCCATTACACAGCAGTACATATTAGGAATCTACTGCTGTGGAGGAAATAGGTCATTCAGATGAACTCCATGTAGGAAGCAACTTTCCTTAGCTACAGGCCTACATTACTCAGAAAAGCTCCTTGGGGGATAATGAAATAAGTTTGCCTGAAATACCTGCTGTTTGTCTGCCCTGCTTAAAAACCTCCTTGAAGAAAACTGGCAGCCATCTCTGAGAAAAATAAAACAACATCTGCAGAGATTCTTTGGATCTGCAGACAGACATTTGCAAATAAGTATTCGTGTGTCTTGAGGCATTCTAAACAGTCAGGGAAGATGCCTGAAACCAACACCATTTTAACTTTTCCTAAATCCATCTTTCCCAAGCTGGATATTTCCCAGATTTGTGGACTACTTCAATTCCCTTAATTTTCAGCAATGGTCTCCTGACTGGGGAATTCTGGGAGTTGAAGTTCACTTGTCTGCAGGGTGCCCAGGTTAAGTAAGGCTGAACTAGATTTTCTTCACTAAAAAAAAAAAAATCAGGTCACCTGATCTAATTAAATGCCAATCACTCGGTTGTGCATGTTAGAAGGAATGAATGAATATGCCTTACTTCCTTATAATTCAACTTGCCAGTCCCACCAGTTGTCCTTCTATAGGGGCACAACTTTCCTGAAAGAATTCCAGACCTTTACACATCATTTTGCTATGTTATCCTGCACTGTGTAGTAGCAGGTGGTAGATGTGGCCAGGAAGGTGTTTACAAAAATGTATTTAGTGAGCCAGTTGTGCCCATGCCAAGGAGAGGCTTAAGACTTCTCAGAAGCTAAAACAACTATGAGCAACATCCTCAGTTTCACAAGATGAAATACACACACACACACACACACACACACACACACACACACACACTGTTGTAGTTCGCCAGCAGCCTGTGCAGACGGCAGCAGAATCGGACAGTGCGAAAGAACAGGGTCCAGTCCGGGAGTCTGAGGAGGACTTGGACGAGGGTCCTGCATCGGATACAGAGATACAACCAGGACCATCTGTGAGTGGGGTGCTGCCTTTGGAGCCTTCAGAATCTGGCAGCAGTGAGGCAGAGGACCCAGGGGAGCCTGTTCCCAGTACGCATTTGCGCAGAGCTGCCAGAAGGCAAGAGCAGCTAAGACAAAAGGGGCGACTCAGGAGTAAGGCTTGGAGGTGATTGCCCCTCCCATAAGATATAAAGGAGGAGCAAAGGGACAGGAACCTTTGCAGGAAGCAAAGTCGTTCGTTCGGATTAAACCTTGAAGCTCTGTGTGGACTTTGTACTTTGTTTGACCTTTTACAGTTAATTTGGCACTTTAGTTTTTGGCAGAAATTCAAAGGAGATAAAGGTGGGTGCTTATCTCGAGAGACTGTTTGGGACTCATTATGGGCTGGGAATGAACATAATTCCCAACATTGAAATAAAACAAGAGTTGTTTGGACTAAGCGTGTGCTTAATTACGGTCTCAGGAAGTCTGAACACACACACACACACACACACAGAGGGAGAGAGGTTCTGCAGTCCTATCTGCTCCCATATAGAATATCTCTGAATCACCTTTCACATTCATCTGCACTCCCTTTTTTTATTCTTTAAACATAACAATGGTATAATGCATTACCTTGACCTTTTCAGCATACCATTCAATGATTGGGCAGCCCTTCTTCTGTTTCTTATGTTAATCTCAGGATCCCACGGGAAATGTGCAAAATGGCAAAGATATTTCAAAAATGTAAGATAAAAATGCCACAATAGTTCATACCTTAAAATTAGGGAAGGGTTTTTAAAAAATGGCTCCAATTAAAATATAACAACCTTGGAAAAGACAAGTGTCTTGCACCACAATAATTCTGCAACATAATGGGGGTGAGGTACATTCCTTCATCTTTTAAGCATGGAACACTCTACTTTCATTGTCTGCTAAGGAGTGCTAGGGGTACCTGCATATTATAAAACCAAACCATTGATCAAAGTCTGTACAAAAGCCTCAAGTAAATGCACTGAATGATGCTACAGAAACATAACCAGATAAATTGTGCCTTTATTGCAAAAGAAACATTTAGAGGGTGTCAGTTTAAGAATAATGCATAATATGCCAGGTGTTAAAAATATGCTGCAGCATTCTCCAGGGAAAAGTTGTGTAAGAAAGTGAAAAATGTCAGCTACATGTGTTCCATGCACAATGAAAAAATAATGGATGGAGGGATGGAGGGAGGGAGGGAGGGAGGGAGGAAGGAAGGAAGGAAGGAAGGAAGGAAGGAAGGAAGGAAGGAAGGAAGGAAGGAAGGAAGGAAGGAAGGAAGGAAGGAAGGAAGGAAGGAAGGAAGGAAGGAAATTTATATTTTGTTCACCTCACTATCCAAAGCAAATTTGGGCAGCTTATTTCTTTTGATAGAAAAAGAAATGTCTATGAATATTAAATCGCTTCCTTTTTTGGCTCAGTGCAATTTCTTTGCAACATGCTTGTTACCTGCCAATTCTTTTAGCAATTCATGACATGCCAGGACTGTAGAGCTGCTTGTCCTAGTTACTGTGTTAGAGATCAGCCAGCGATTCAAAGACTTGCTGATCTGAACTGATTGAATCATCAGTTTAAAAACCAAATCTTTTTTAAAATGCAAAGAAAGAAAATAATCTCAGAAATATATTGTTCACTGCAATAGAATGTTGGTTGCAAACTGATGTAACTTTAAAATGCACGTAACAGTCCTGAGTAACTCAATATAAGGAGCTACTGAAGGATTCGTCTGTGGCTTTAGAAACTTCCAAGTGTGATCACCCAATCCTAGTAGTACCGTACAGCTGGAAGAGAATCATAAGGAAGGCTGAGTGCCAAAGAATGGATGCTTTCCAGTTGTGATGTTGGACAAGACCCTTGAGAGTCCCTTGGATGGCAAGTAGATCAAATCAATCAACACTAAAGGAAATCTACCTTGACTGTTCTTCAGATCCTGAAGCTGAAACTCAAATAATTTGGGCACCAAATGAGAAGAAAGAACTTATTGGAAAATACCCTGAAGGCAAAAGTAGAAGGAGATGGCAGAGGATGAGAAGGTTAGATGGTGTAATTGATGCAATGAACATGAATTTGGGCAAACTCCGGGAGACAGTGGAGGACAAGGGGCCTGGCATGCTATGGTCCATGGGTTCTCTAAGAATTGGACACAAATTAGCAACTGAACAATGAACAACTTTTAATATGATAGAAAACATGGCCGAAGAGCAACCATTTAACTACATTTAGTACTATTAATATTAAAGAAAATCAAAATTCAGTAAAAACACCATGTGAGATATGCACTGGCTAAAAAAAAAACTTTGAAACTCTTCCCTTCTAAGAAGATGTGGAAACCTTTTAAAAACTCTTAAAAAATAAGACCATGACATAATGTAATATCTGTACTTCTCATGGGGACAGTATAGGCCATTCTAAAGCTAGATTCCAAATTTTGGCATTGGCTACTCATAGATTATTTGAAGGCAAAATGTGTCCATCAGGAAAATGTACATCACTGGGTCCTTTTCCTGAGCTAGTTAGTGGATATTAGGAAGCTTAATGTCTTGCTTCTGACTTGAGTCCACCAACTCAATCAAGTCATGTCATGATATTTTCTGAAGTGTCAATTTGATCCTGAGCCAAATGTTGTGGTTAATATATACCCTTAATTGAAACCATCTGTCACTAGGTACACAGTGGGAAGAAATCATTTCATGTCTTTAAGAATTATCTTACCATATCCATAAAATGTTAGCCATATAAGGCATCCTTTACTTAAAAATCAACATTCTGTCAGGAATTAGCCTTTTTAAAAAGATAGAAAGGGCTAATCTATCTTCTGAATAGTCCAAATGCATTTTGGTCCCTTAGTTGGCTATGTGAGCTCCCCAAGGAATGTTTTAATCTCACTTGTGCATTGATAAACACATGTCAACTATTCTAATGCGAAGGGCTTTAAATGTCAGGGTGGTGATAATTTACCCTTCAGATATTGTGTTTTGTCAATTTCCTTGTGTCACATTCTTTGAAAAAAAACCTTAATTAGAGAGAACTATCTTCCCTGAGTACAGAGCCATCTGTGCAGACTTTGAAAAGACAATATGGCTGCCAAAACCAGACAACTGAAGAACTTCCACATTTATTTATTTGTTTGTTTGTTTGTTTGTTTGTTTGTTTGTTTGTTTGTTTGTTTGTTTGTAGGAGAACACACAGGGTTTTTAAAAAGTGAAGTTAGTGGTCATAATAATGCAGTTGGAGTTCTACATTTTTGCATGTTTGTATCACACATGCAAAACATAAAAAATATACCACTGAGTCCACCATTTTGACTTATTTAACCATCCCCAGCACACAATAAAAGGGGGCAGGAGTTTGATCACATAGGCACATAGGTTTGATCATGGTCATTTATGATCTCTTCTGCAGAGGTCCCTGCCTCAGAATTTCATCTTTATATTTTATGTCTTTTTGTTCTTTTGTTAGAAGACTAAAATCATATTTAACCACCATTTACCATTTAAACTATCATGCTGGTATGAAACAATTTTTTTCATCATACATCCGTTTTTTAGAAACTTAAACTTACATATATATGCAAATAATCAATCCTCAATAGATAAACATTGCTCTTTAATACAAGATTCATGTTCCACAACATGAAACATATGAGCATATTTAAACATATATAAAAATAATAGCCAAATTAACCTGCCTTTCTGCAGATTTCTGGAGATCACTCAACTTATCAAGTAAAGAAAAGATTGTGAGGTTTGTACCCATACCTCATTCAAAAGGCAATCACAATCTCTTGTGTTGGTTCTCAGGAAGTATCTAGTCCAGGGATCTTCAAACTTGACAGCTTTAACACTTGTGGACTTCAACTCCCAGAATTCCTCCTCCAGTCATGTTAGCTCAGGAATTCTGGGAGTTGAAGTCCACAAGTCTTAAACTTGCCGAGTTTGAAGACCTTTGATCTAGTCCAACTCACCTGGACTTACACCCTTTGCATGGTGCTAACTGTGCAGACTTTTTCATTGACCACAGTGTCCACCACTGCTTAAATTTCTTTTCAGCAATATTTGGAGGAAAAGAATTCCAAAACCAATAGAATGACTGTTCAACCACTGATAGCTTTCAGTAAAAGGAAGAAATACTTTCCAATTGTTTGCAATAAATACAAACTTTCTGACTATTTGCTTAATGTTCACTTTTTCCTTCTACATGTGATTGAAATAAACCATACTGATCAAATATAGATACCTTAGCCTAACAACGCTGAACAATGTTATTTTTTATTGATGCAAACTTGTAATGCAGACATTTCTGGGCCTTCCATAACCTTGCAGTCAAGATCTGTAATGTAGATCTCTAATGCAATTACAATGCACAAGAAATATTATTAGATCTGTAGATCTGTAATGTAGATCTGTAATATAATTGCAATGCACGGGAAGATCTGTAGATCTGTAATGTAATTGCAATGCACAAGCAATATTATTACTCTGACAGTTACATTCACCGAGTGAGAATTAAATTGAAAAAAGGGAAGGAATATGCTCTTTGGAGAACAATTATAAAAAGAGTGAATGAAGACTTAATTTTAACCAGCAAGGCAGACTTCTTGATAAATTTATTTTTATTCACCATGGTTAGCTAATCCATGATGTATTGAATTAACCCAATTGCCTGGCTTCTTTAAATGCTGAATAAGCTGGGCATAATATTCTGTCCTTGGTTTCAAGGTTTTTTAAGATTTTTTTCATGTAGGTGGTAGCCTGCATCAATTAAAGATTAGGTCAAGATATTGAAACCCCATAATTTCTTCTGTCAGAAAAACTTTATTTTTTGTTCTTGTTCTATGCACATGTTCTTCCACCAACATGAAGTCATGGCAATGATAAATTTCAACAGATCTCATTTATCTGGGTTTTAATTAACAGCAGGTAGGTAGGTAGTAAATCAGAAGCAGACTTATAAGAGCTGCAGTGGTACAGTGGTTATAATGCAGTACTGCAGGCTACTTCTGCTGACTGCCAGCTGCCTGCAATTTGGCAGTTCAAATCTCACCAGGCTCCAGGTTGACTCAGCCTTCCATTCCTTCCGAGGTGGATAAAAGGAGGACCCAGATTGTTGGGGCAATATGCTGACTCTGTAAATCGCTTAGAGGGCTGTAAAAGCACTGTGAAGCTTATACAAGTCTAAGTGCTATCGCTTATTGCTAACAGAATTTGCTATTTAAGACAGATATATGAAAGTTGAAGCAGTACGGCTTCTTCTAGAGTTAATGCCTCCTCCACAAACTTTGCCTGTCTTAGCTTATATGGCCTTGTCTCTTGTAATTGCCATTTTCACCCTCTAAAATTTTTAAAAACACATCATTGCTATAAAACAACTGCCTGTTTTTAAGCAACTCAAGAAAGGCTTGGTGTGCCATAAATCACTGCTTGAAGCTTGATCAAAGACAACCTCTCTCGCTTGAAAAGGCCACTTCATTGGTAGATATATTATACAGCACTTTTTGTAAAGAAAGTAGATGCCTTTATTTTAAGTCACCTAAGATTTGTAGCCTGGTGAGCACCTACATTTTAAACTCTAAATTTCTCAGTGTGGATGTTACAGAAATCTGGCTCTGCTAAGATCAGGATATTGGCTGGAGGTCCAGAGACCTCAACAATAGCAGCATGAAGGGCTTTCATATTCTGCAAGACTTCTGAAAAAGTAATTCAGCACAGATTCAGTCTAACCTCATCAATCTCCTCCTAGACAAAGAAACATGTTAGGGATTATACCTGTGCTGCAAGGAAGTAGCTTGTGACCAATAATGTAAAGTGATGTCAGAGTTGTTTGCAAGGAATCAGGAACAAAATTGCAGGATTTGATAAAGCCACAAATTCTATGATAAGATCCAGAAGGTAAGAAACAGTGGATGAAGCACATCAGGGCTTAGTTCTTGGAAGACGACAACCAGGCACACTAATTCCACAGTAATGTTGCTACCTTTGAGCAACTGAGCTCTTAAATAGAGCAGATGGTAATATAGACCTTTCCAGGTGGGAAGCTATGAGATCTTAAAGAGTCTTCACATTTAGTTCAAGCATTGATTTATGACATGGCTGACTGAGTCTGCAGCATCTTATCTTCTGTTTCTAAAAGGGGAAGAAATATTACAGGGTTCTGACCGTAGTGATCATTGATTTTATGGGGTCATCATGCTTATACATAGGACAGATATTTTTTTCTGTGTATTCTGTGTTGAACTTACACTTATCCAACATCATCACAACATATGGACAGACTCAATCATAGTTTCACCTACGAAACTGGGAGCTTCCTAGACGAAGCTAAATCCAAAAACCCTGGGAAATTCCTGGAAGCTTGGCATTCAGACAAAAACCAGCCATCAGTAGACACATACAGATAAAACACATTTACACACCATTCAAAAGAGACAATTTAAAAAGCTAAAAAGGAAACAAAAAGATCAGAATCCTCTTCAGCAGCCAACTCTCAGATAAGCACGGATTAGCAATGAACAACCAAGAAGAAAACAATAGTCTTATGTGGGAACTAGTTTTCAAGAAGAGAATTGTGGTCCAAGGAGAAAATCTCACACCCCTAACCCTAGCCCCTACCAGGGCAAGTATATAAAAATAAGGAGAAAAACCCACACTAGCACTGATGGTGTTATTTAGTTAGGTGATGGAGCAATTGCAAGCAAACAATCAAGCTCAGAGAGCAGCAAGAATTCCACAGTTATTCCTGGGCTACATATTTATTTATTTATTTATTTATTTATTTGATTTGCCAATTGTTTACAAGATAATAAGTATAAGTGTATACATAGTTGTGAATACATGAAATGGGTACATATAAGAAAAATAAAAGAAGAATAAGAGAAACAATAGGACAGGGACGGTAGGCACGTTGGTGCGCTTTATGCACGCCCCTACAGACCTCTTAGGAAAGGGTGAGGTCAATAGTAGACAGTCTAAGGTTAAAGTTTTTGGGGTTTGGGGAAGAAACTACAGAGTCGGGTAGAGTATTCCAGACATTGACCACTCTATTGCTGAAGTCGTATTTCCTGCAATCAAGTTTGGTGCGGTTAACTTTGAGTTTGTATCTATTGTGTGCTCTTGTGTTGTTATGGTTGAAGCTGAAGTATTCATTGACAGGTAGGACATTGCAATGTATGATTTTATATACCATGCTTAAATCAGACCGAAGACGGCATAATTCAAGGTTTTCTAGTTCTAGAATTTCAAGTCTGGTGGCATAAGGTATTCTACAACGAGTAGAGGAGTGGAGAACTCTTCTTGTGAAATATTTCTGGACTTTCTCAATTGTGCTAATATCAGATACGTAATGTGGGTTCCAGACTGATGAACTGTATTCGAGTATTGGTCTAGCAAATGTTTTGTATGCTCTGGTTAGTAGTGTGATATTACCAGAGAAAAAGCTACGTAGGATTAGGTTAACAACTCTTAATGCCTTTTTGGCTATGTAGTTGCAGTGGGCTCTAGCACTTAGATCATTAGAGGTGAGTATTCCAAGGTCCTTTACAGAGCTTGGGTCATCAACAAGATCTTGACTATTCAGCTTGTATTTTATTTTCTGATTTTTTTTGCCAATATGTAAGACAGAGCATTTATTTGTTGAGATTTGAAGTTGCCATTTGTTTGACCATTCTGATACATAGTCAAGATCTTTTTGTAGGGTAGCAGTATTGTCTGTGGTATTGAACAGCTTTACATCATCAGCGAAAAGAACGCATAATTGCTCTTAATATGATCACAGAGGTCATTTATGTAGAGTATGAAGAGAGTTGGTCCTAGAACACTGCCTTGGGGGACACCACTATTGACAGGTACAGAATTTGATAGGACGCTCCCGATTTTGACCATTTGTTGTCTGTTTGCCAGGAATGCTTCTATCCAGTTATTCAGTTGTCCAGAGATACCATGGGATTTTATTTTTAGGAGTAGTTTGTCGTGTACCACTGAATCAAAGGCTTTACAGAAGTCTATGTAGATTGCGTCTATTGCTTTGCCCTGGTCGAGTTGTGTCGTCCATATGTTTTTGCAGTGTAAGAGTTGCAGATTACAGGATAGTTTTTTTCTGAAACCAAATTGTTTATTGGAGAGTAGGTTGTTTGTCTCTAAGTGGAGGATGATGGATTGGTTAATTAATTGATTCCACGACTTTACAGGTGACGCAGCATAAGGAGATTGGCCTGTAATTTTCAACTAGGCTTGGGTCTCCCTTTTTGAAGATGGGGATGACTGTGGCTTGTGACCATAGGTTAGGCAAGGAGCTGGTCCTGAAAGATTTTTATGTCTCCTATATATATGTCTCCTATAGGTATGGTATAGTGAGGTGTCATACAGCATATGACTGGCACTTTCCAGCTTCATATCAAACCCATTTTCTCTACTTAGAAGCTGTGAATCTCCCAGAAATTGCTGAGACTGGGTCACAGAAATCAATGCCCTATTTTTGTTGTTTTCTTTTATTTATTTTTTTGCTGTGACATGACTTCTGACTATACAATTTTTTTTAACAGAGAAACAAATGTATAATTACTCGTCAGGAATACAGGAAAAAAAATAATTGCTTATCTTTTTCTTTTAACAATAAGTATTTTCATTTTAAGGTAATCAAATTGATATTAAAAGTTGAAGATATGAAAGAGTTTGTCTTATATACTTCCTTTACAGTCTATGGTGTAACAATCTGATGATGGTTTGTGAGAATTTGGTTGGGCCACCATGCAGTTTGGGAGTTCATGGGATGACTTTTGGCCAGTTATTTTAAAAGATAATATATTAGTCTTTGATAGAAGAAATAACCTCACCTGACTACTGCCCCCAGTTTAAATCCTAGCTCAGTTTAACTGCTTTATACATCTGAGAAAGTGAGCTGCATATCACAAAAGGTTATGCCTTTAATTTTATTTATTTTATTTATTCATCAAATTTCTATACTATCCATCACTCTTTATTATTTGGTTTTTGGAGGAAAATGCTACTAGAGTCTTGATTTGAAAAGCAGTTAGCAATTTACAGTCTAAGCTACTTCCCAAAATTGTTGTAAGATGAAATTATAGAGTTCCGTTGGGGAAAAATATATCTTACACTATATTGTTTGGAAGTAAAGCAGGACTTGAACTGAATAGAATTAAAATAAGTCAACCCCTAAGTTTATTAAAAATAATTTTGCATTTCCACAAGCAATTCAAAAGTAATAATGAAGAAAAAAATTAAAATTAATGAAACCATCAAAATGGTAAAATCAAACAAACACACCAAAAATATTCAGTCAAATGTGAGAGATAATAGAACAGTGTTAATCTGATCCCTGAGGGATATTGATCTCGTAGCCTTGCAAAGATGTTTAAATAATATGTTATCATTTTTGCCAATCATTACCACTATCTGCCTTATTTTGAACACATGTTACTTTCCACTGTTGGTTTAAAATGTAAAATCAGGCACGCATGTATTCCTTACGGATTAAATTTCCCCTCATGGCTACTATGTTTTTTTGTTATAAATCTTCATAGACACATTTGTCATCGGTCATGACAAAACCTTGCTCTTAGATTGTACCAACTTTATTTCAAAGTGTGCTCATTATTATTCAGATAGTTAATTACGTGATAGATGTGGAAAGGTTGGGGAGCTGAGTAGAGACATTCTCCGGAACTGAATTCAGCAACCTTTTCAGAATGTGGGAGATACATTTCTTTGGTAAGGAAGGAAAGACGACCTGATGTGTATTTCGGACTCTGTGGAGATTCTCAGTCATCCAGGTCATAGTTATCTCAAAGGTGCTTTTTTTTCTTCTTCTTCTTCACAAGGCAACTGGATTGTTTTTTTACCCATTTTGTTTCTCATCCAAGAAGCTTAATCAGTTCTGATGGCGGGGGAGCAGGAGGATGGAAGGATATGTTCTGATAGAATGTTAGCATATTTCACACCCATTGTTCATATAATTATACCTTGTCTAAAAAAAGTATTTTCTCTTCTCTAGCCTGAATTCCAGATCAATATAGAATAGTGTCCAATTGAACCTAACATGAAGCGAGATTCATAACATGAGGACAATGAAAAATGCTAATAGGAAAGGGGTGAAGGCTCTGGTAGACTGGTGAAATAAAAGTAACCTGGTTCTAAAGTCATCATAGATTTTAGAAAGAGCCAGCATAGTCATACTCCACTCAGCATGCAGACGTAGAGGTGATCAACAGTATGAAGTATCTGAGGGGTGCAGATAAGTAACAATCTGGACTGGTCTCTACACATGTCATTTTACTTTGCTAGTCGTTGCCGACTATAGGAGGCAGTGTTTAATCTCCATTTTCAGGGCACTGAGCCAGCACTGTCTGAAGACATTTCCATGGTCATGTGGCCAGCATGACATCATGGACCACTGTTTCCTCAGCACCAAAGTTGTACCTATTTATCTACTTGCATTTGCATTCCTTCAAACTGCTTAGTTGGCAGAAACTGGGGCAAGGAGGAGAGCTCACCTCATTACAGAGCACTCAGGTCTCAAACCTGGATTGCCAGCTTTACAGCCAACAAGCCCTAACGGAGCCACCACAACTGCCCCAATCATCTCAAGACAGCCTTACATTCTCAACTGACAAGTAATAAAATGTGCAATCTGTGAATGCTTATAATTGTTGTTTTTCCCCCTTCCCAAGCATGAAAGACTCACTTCACCATCCTTCCATAGTTTCGTGGTATTTGCAACCACACAAACCACACAAAAAAGAAAATTGAAACAATTATACCCACACTTTGAAAGGCCTTGCTTGTAATTTTCCACTCAATGTAATAAATCTCTTCTGCGCCTTCATTGTTAACCTCCTACTTCTTTAATTAATTGCTTCCCTTCCCCCCCTTCATTGCTAATACTGGAGATATTGAGAAGATGGGGAGGGGGAAACCACAAACCCAACAACATCTACCAATTAAATCATCTTATCAAATTTGTGTAGGCTATTAATTAAAGGTCAGTTCTTTTTTTTTTAAATGGAAGAAGAGAGATTATTTTCTCTGGAGGCCTGGAAGAAGCTCAACGAACAACTTCTTAAAACTTTGGAAAGCTTAACAGAATGGATTAGATTAGAGAATGTAAAAATGACAACTAAATGGTTGTATTTTACTCCAACAAAGACTGTCATCAATTCAGAAGAACTAAGGCTAATTCATATAAGCATATAAGCATTGTTACACTCAACTTTTCCAGTTAAAGAACCTTCATTCCAAAAGATAGAAAAGAAATTCAACAACAAAAATATTTTTCCTATATCTCCAACAACTCTTTCAGCCCTTTTCCCATTAAGTTTACTGGCTTATTACATTTTCACTTTCCCATGTAGGTTTGAACAGTGGTTGACTCCATAAAAGGCTAATTTGAAAAAATTAATTGGGAGGATAAGGCATAAAAAGAGGGAGGTGGATATTAAAATTTATAACAAATTCTTTAGAGTAGTTCAAAAGTATTTGCTACATTTCATTTTAAAACGGCAATGGAAATGTTCACGTTTGAATCAGGCTGTGCACAGGTATAGCAGAAAGCTCTTTTTATGACCATAGTAATTTTTTCCCCCTGATACTTGGATGGGTTTTGCTATTGGCAATTTAGTGAACTTGAATTTCCCTAAGCTTGGTATTTTAGCTTAGTCTTTCAATAATGAAACAATTACTTGTGAATTCCCAGGACTCCTGACATACGTTTTAAAATCCACTGTCTTATGGGTTTTATGCCATTTTTAAATCAAGACTGTTTTGCCAGCTATGGACTGTAGAATTAATGCTAGTGAGTGAGAGCTAAAATTGAATTGAAATCTGTCTTGAAAAAAAATCTTTTTCCCAAAACAAAAGATTATGGCTTTCTGCCTTATTCCCAAGATGTTTCTGAGTATATTTTGCCGTTATATTTTATTGTAGTTCTGGCTCGCTCCATCACTTTGCCTTCACTTTTTGACCTTAAAAAATCATATCTTCCCCTGGAAATTAATTGAAGCATGGGAAGGCAGGGTGGTTGCAGATTACTGAAAAGATTATTGAAGAATGAAAGATTCACAAAAATAATTTGGTCACTTAGTAACTAAGCATATGAAATCCACGTTTTACTCATGAGAACTTTGCTAATTTTTTTACCTGTAAAGTGAAGAACAGTGAAACTGCATGTATCGCTTTCCACGGTATACTATATTACAAGATGAAAATGTATGAATGCTGTTGGAACAGACTGAAATTCAATTTAGTGTTATCATAGAAACTGTACAGAGGTATCCAGAAGCTTCACAACCAGATATTAAGGAAAATAGCATAGGTAGTCCAATACCAATGAACATGGAGTTTTCATACAACAATACAGGGATTTAATTGTTAATAACATTTGCTAAATCTCTTTTAAAATCACTAACCCACCAAGCAGCCATCACAACATTTTGGGATGAAAAGAAACGTATGTTTCTTAATTTTTGTTCCTTTATCTGTTCCACCCACCTCCCAAACTGTGATAATAAATATTTCATTAGAATATTGGTGCTTCTAACAGCATGTTAATATAAAAAGGCAGAAGGAAAATGTAAATTTGATTTTTCATCAGCACTAACTCTTAATAGAGCTCTCAGATTATTTAAGTGTGGGAAATTAGGTGAACAAATGAGAACCACACCTGGTGCTTATTGCAGAAAGAAAAGCTCAATTGTTGATAAATTCAAATGCCAGCTTAAAAAAAACACACACAAATCAGATGTTTTAGAAAATACTCAAGACCTGCTCAATCTATTTTGTTAGAAGATGTTCATGACATTATTTGTGGTTACATCTTAGTGCAGGGAGGGGCAAGAGGAGAAAAATGAGAACTGGAGTTGGTAAACATCGTGGTTGTTTACTTAGCCTCCCATCCATAAATAGATTAAGATATAACAAATCTCAGAGCAATTTAACATTAAATGTGTTCAGTTTATTAGTCATCTTTACTAAATGCTGTAGACATAAAAATATTTAGAGAAACTTGCTTCTGAAAACATGGTTCATCTTGTCAACTATTCTCAGTACAAACAGAGGCTCACACAAGTTTATAAAATGATCAAAATTAGAATTTTGTATGAAATTCTCCCACTACCCTGCCAAAACACAGACACACAAAAACCCCACCAAAATATTTGATCTTTAACTTCCAACGGTAATACTGCATCTCCCTGGCATCTCTCTCTGTGTGTCTTTTGGAACTTGGAAAAAATACAGTTATGTTCCCCTGTCTGCCTAAAAATTGTCTTGCATTAAAACCACCAATTCATCAACCCACCAATAAAAGGACTTTCGTTTTGAAAAGATGCTTTGCAGACCAAAGGAGTACCAATGTATCACCTGTACACATTTTTTTAAAAGCAAAGGCACCTGCAGGATCTGATGCTTTCATTATGGCATCACACAACGTACATTCTGATGCCTTTTGTGCACATTTGCAACATCAGAACACACATACAAAAGGGAGGAGATTATGTTTGCCACAGCACTGTCCTCTTTCCAACATTCTCCTATATTTCTGCTTAGAAGTAACCTCAGCTTTTCCTAGGATTACCCATTCCAAAGTCAAAGACTCAATTAAATTGGTTTGAATCTCTGGTTTTCTTTTTCAAAAAAAGAATAGATTTGTTTTTATCAGGCTAATTAACAAACAAATATAAGTGTATGAAATAATATAGCTTCAAATGTTATGTCGATGTCCTCTTTTAAAATTGAAGAGAAGGGAGATGAAAGGGGATTCACAAATTACATTATCCAAAACCAGATGAAAATCTGCTTTTATCTGCTCCTTCATAAAAGAAGAATGAAATCTCACAATAGAGTATTTACTGTACATGGCCAATATAGTTTATGGTTTTCAGGAAAAGCAAAAACTAATGTAACCTAGAAGTATGGTCCTAGGTAAATCCTTTCTGAGCCCAATCTCACTACCCATCTTACCATACCATTCTTTCTTTTCATGTGAATTAAGATTCATGGTGTTCAAACAACAACACAAAGCCATACATTGACCAAGTTTGCATCGTACATCAGTAGGATCTACAGTCTACTAAATAGAATGTTCAGACTTACCTTTTGTTGTGACATGTTGTGTTTCATTGAAGGAAACTTCATCTATTCCAAATTAGCGACCTGGGTGGGAAGAAAGAGACTTAGATATAATTCTACTCTTCTGTTTCAAGAGATAACATTGAACAGTTAGAATGAGAGCCAACCCAAATCTAAGCCACAAGCATGAAGTAGAAGCAATCTGAGCTGGTTACTAAACTATTGCCCAATAATACCATTAGCAACAGCACTTACTTATATACTGCTTTACCGTGCTTTACCACCCTCTCTAAGTGGTTTACAGAGTCAGCCTGTTGGGTCCTCATTTTACCCACCTCGGAAGGATGGAAGGCTGAGTCAACCTTGAGCCTGGTGAGATTTGAACTGCCAAATTGCAGGCAGCCGGCAGTCAGCAGAAGTAGCCTGCAGTACTGCACTCTCAGTGGTGCAGTACCGCACCACTGTGGCTCATTAGAATAAAATCCTTCTCCAAAGTGAGATAATAGTCTTGTTTAGAGGGATGGTAGATCATGCAATATATATATAACTCCATAGAAAGGAAGTTCCCTCCAAATTTAGAATAGCTGAGGGATTACCACCATTCCCCTCTCAGCATCTGCTCCCTGGGGTGGTTATCCCAATCCAAAGAATGGAAAAGTTCTAACAACGTGCTATAAACAGGTCACTGCAGAAATGTGTTTACAGATGACTCTGTAAGTCTAAATAGTATGAATTTCTGATGCTTTCCCACAAATATACATATTTTGCTCTCCAATTTAGTCTAACATGTTTACAAGGCAGTTTCCCTAATATAATATGTTTTGGAGTGCAACTTTCTAATCAATACAAGAACCTTACAAATGCAATGTTTATTACAGAATTTCATCCTCTCCAATTTCTCCTGAAACCCTCCCATTGATGAGGGTAGTGTCAAATTCCCAGGTAGAACAATAATTCATATTTGAGACAAATTGAACATTTCATTTGAGTACAGGTGGAAATTCAACATCCTGGTTTACAAAGAATTTAATTCACACGTCGCTATTTCACACTTCATTAGTGTTTAGTTTTCTCTAACAGTTATGACAAATCACTTTTTGTTGTTAGCAAAAAAGAAGAGTGCAATATTATTTTTGGTACACCTTGGAGGAAAAAATAGCAAAAAAAAAAAGCAAAAAAAAAAGATCAGGTTTTTGAGAAAGATTTTATTTGGCTTGTTCATTCTACAAAGTCAACACTGAGATGCATTAAAGGTAGAATAAAATTGTTTTTGGAGGGAGGGAGGGAGGGAGGGAGGGAGGGAGGGAGGAAGGAAGGAAGGAAGGAAGGAAGGAAGGAAGGAAGGAAGGAAGGAAGGAAGGAAGGAAGGAAGGAAGGAAGGAAAAATTGGAGATTGGACTCACTGAAAAATCTAGTGAAAGTACAAGATTCTTAGTCACTGCATTGGGAAAATCATTATGATTCTTTAAAAAAATATTTCTGAACAGAAGAAAATATGGCATCTATCTGCAAAGATTCTTCCAGGAAGATAACCTAGCTCTTTGCATACTCATATTTCTGTGAAGCTCACATCCACCATCACCATCTCATCTCCCTGCCTTTCCATTATTGCTTCCTCTGAATTTCAACAATGAACTTTTAAATCTGCTCAGTGAAAACTTCTCTTTCATGACTTTGAAGATGGAAGAACTCCTAAGAAACAAAGAACCTCTATATTTTCCCAAGGTCATGGATTCCATCAGTAAGGAAATTAAGCAGGACATTTTTGCTGTTATGAATTCAGATGCTAAAATCCATACATGGGTTACAATAGCCAATTTGTGATGCTTTAAGACTTGTTATGTGCTCAACTGGTGGGCTTTCCAGATAGTGTGGGGGAAACTTTTGATACATGCATGTGTGGGGGCATGTCTCTGTTTGCCTTTTCAAGCACATTCCCTTTATTCTGCTGAGCTGTCACCGTCTAGTGCAGCTGAACAACTTAATAAGCTGCAAACATTTGACAAGACAGTGTAATTGCCAGCTTTTATGTAGTTTCTTAATATAGATGCAATCTTCAGAAAGGATAAGTTTGGATGCAAATCCCCGCAAACATAATTCAGTATCTCTAGAGTCATGGAATTTGCCTGGAAAGTAATGATGTTGAGGGTTCAGGTTTGAGAAAACCCAGATACTGAGATGGAAGAGTCCTGGTTGAGACTCTAGAAAAAGTACAGAGAAGAGCAACCAGGACAAGGAATAATGGATGGAAACTGAACAAGGAGAGATTTAACCTGGAAATAAGGAGAAACTTTCTGACAGTGAGAATAACCAACCAATAGAACAGCTTGCCCTTTGAAGTTGTGGGAGCGCCATCACTTGAGACTTTCAAGAAGAGATTGGACTGCCATCTGTCAGAAATGGTGTAGGGTCTCCCGCTTGGGTGGGGGGTTGGACTAGATGACCTACAACGTCCCTTCCAACTCTGATTATCTGTTGTATATGGAGAGTGGTTGCAGGAATTGAATTATCTGGTACTGCTGCAATGGGTAGAGTCAGTCTGTGATGCTGTGTTCTAACCACTGTGCCACAAGAGCTCATCTACCGCTATCCTATCTGACCTATATACCTCAACTACATCTATCCTATCAATGGAATTATAGGATAGCTTTTCTTTAGAATTGTGGTTCAGTACAATGCTGACATAAGATTTTGTTATTTGGTGTCTCATTGAAGCCAATTTAGCTGTCTTTTGATTTCTCTGTTAGAAATTTGTTAGTATTTATGTGTTTGCTTTATAATTTTGGGCTGAACCTCAGATGCTTTTCACTGGTCATATCTGTATTGAATTCCCAAAATGGTGCTATATGCTTTAATATAGACAAAACTGCTCATTTTAAAATAAAAAAAGATTTTAAAAACATAAACATAACACATCTGTCTTATCTTATGAGTGTGTCATAATTCTGCCTATTTCATGTTATCGCTATATCCTCTCCAATTTTCACTTTCCTGCAAAAATTATTACATGTCCCTTGTCCACCAGAAGAATGCTTACCCATTGCCAAGATCACAATTGCTAAAATAGCTAAAGATAATTTAACAGAAGATTTTTGGAGGAAGGAAGCTCACAATTTTTTAAAAAAGAGTAGAAAGTGGTTGGTAGAAAGTAGCACAGCTGTAACAACCTGGAAACACCTGGTGTTTTAAAGAGAAGCCAATTTATGAACCATACATGATCTTTCTCATACTGTAGATTCACAAAAGTTCTAGAAAAAATAGGAATCTTGGCAGGAATACTGATTGGCAGGTATCACTGGAATTTGGAGTGTGCTGGAGAAGGAAGTGGAATATTTGAGCCAGGTGTATATCAAGTCATTTAAGAAGAAGATAGAAACCTGGGAAGAGATTAATTGGGACAACCAGGAGGATAACTTAACTAGTGTTGGACCCACAGGAAGAAGCAGAGTTTAGTTGAGAGATATATACAAGTAAAGGAAAAAATAGTCTGAGATAAATGATGAAGTTCATTCATCCATCTACAATGTCCAAGAAAAGGAGTAATACATCTGTTAAAATATGAGCCAATACTCTAAGAAAAGTCCATGTAAAAAGACTGGAAGTGAAAGGTTAGAAAGAAAGAGGGGAAAAAACCTCTATCTCTTAAAAGAGCAATGGAAGATTTAAAAAGCAGAGAGCTGGACATATACAGTAAGTATGTGAGCTGGACAGAGTCCCAAAAGCTAAGATAAAGTATTGAAAATGTCCATTAGTAAGTTAACAGGCTTATAAGAAACTCTGAAAGTAGGTTAAGTAAGAGTAGGATTATTACTTTATCTTAATAGTTAACTGCTTACCTGTGTATCTGTAATAAAAGAACTAAAAACTCTTCAAAGGTGGAATCTACTCATGCGTCTTGCCTGGGTTTAAACCATCATGAATGAACCTTTGACAACCCTGAATGTTGTCTCTATTTAGGATGTCTTCTAGATCAGAGGTCTCCAACCTTGGCAACTTTAAGATGTGTGGACTTCAACTTCCAGAATTGGAGAGGTTGATATCTGCCTGTGGTACAGAAATTTTTTAAGTTGTCCAGGGGTAGAAATAAAATGATCAACTTTGTTAAAAATTGGTCATATGAAATAGAACCTGAAATCACTAATGGATAATGGCTTTAGAGAGCCTTTCGAACAGCAGCATTCAAAATATGGGTAGGGTACCCTCGCCAATTCTGAAAAGAACATGACATTCCATACATCATTCATGGTAAAACCGATTTCAAATTATGGAAAGAATTTGAGATTGCCAGTACATTTTCCCATATGTTCTATCTGTCAAAAAGTGACACATGTCAGAAACATGTTGAAACTCCACAGTTACTCTCTTTGCTGGAAGGAGTGAGACAAAACACAAGAACAGGAGGCATTGATTCGCGGCATGTGTGGTTGCACTGCTGACATTTTGCAACAGTATGGCTAACTTTAGTGATTGAAACTATGCCAGAAAGTTTCTACAGAAACTATGAGATTGTTCAATAACAAAGCAAGTACTTATTGTTCTATGTTCTATCAAATTTTATGACAAGTGGATCTCAATCATCCTTTATCAAATTTTAAAGGTTAATTTCCTTTCCAACAAAGTTGTGGTAGATTCCAAGACCATTTTTTTTTAGGATTCCTTCTTAAACTTTTAAGATTCCTTCAAAATTGATATACATCTAGCCCTATAACTTCAAGCAAACAAATCACACAATTGAATTCGCCCAACAATCATTTATATCATTTAAAAGAACTGGGGGAAAATTGAGATACTTTTCCTGATCTCCTCCCAATTCCTAGAAGTCCTCTACAAAAAAATAGAAATCCTTCCTTTCTTCCTTCCTTCCTTCCTTCCTTCCTCTCCCTCTCCCTCTCCCTCTCTCTCTCTCTCTCTCTCTCTCTCTCTCTCTCTCTCTCTCTCTCTTAAGGAGTTTAAAGAAAATCAAATATTTCCAGTCATACCAACAGAATGACTGGCTCAGATTGGACTCACCTAAGACAGAAAGACAACACAACAATGCAGGCAGATGTATTGATTTATATGTAAGTAAGGTTTCAGCTACATATTATAGAGACATAGACATAACAATATATAATACTTGACATTTTTGATCAGCCACTAAGCTAATTGGTTGGCTGTGATATAGTCACTGTGTGAACCAAAAATTAGAACAAAATAAGCATAGACATTGAAATGCAGCCAAAGAAGTCCTATCATGAAAATTAAAAGAAGCAAAATAATTTTAATACTTAAAAGAGAAGATTGAAATGGAATATTATCCACTATGTCATACCATACTGTACCGTACCATACCATATCATACCATACACCAGGGTCCCCAACCACCGGTCTGCGGACCGGTACCGTCCGTGGAACAAGTCCTACCGGGCGCTGGCTTGCTGGCGCCGCCATCTTGTTTTGATGAAAAAGTGCTTCCGTGTGAGCTTTTCCGGGTAGAAAGCTCACCGGAAGCACTTTTTCATCAAAACAAGCATGGAGCGCTCGCGTGAGCTTTTCCGGGTAGAAAGCCATTTCTACCCGGAAAAGCTCACGAAGCGCTGGCGGCGCCATCTTGTTTTGATTAAAGTGCTTCCGGTGAGCTCACCGGAAGCACTTTTTCATCAAAACAAGATGGCGGCGCCCAGCTGATGTCGGCACCGGGCCGCGCACAAAAAAGGTTGGGGATACCGGGCCGCGGCGTAAAAAGGTTAGGGATCACTGCCATACACCATATCATTATTCCATGAATGACACAAATATTTATGTTTTGATGTAAGGCAAAATTGTCTCTCGTGAGCTTAATTATAGAATAGGTTGTTTTGGTTAGCATTAAAAATGAATTCTCAATAATAACAGAAATTAAATGAAAGCAACATGAATGAGTAGAATGTTCTCCTTTATTTTATATTTAAGCAGGACAGACATGAATGAAATGAATTGCTATTGTGCAAAAGAAACACTGATGTAAACCCAGCAATGAGTAGAAATTTCATTTGTTCAATTACTTATTTACATGTGGAAATAAAGGGCATCTCTAAACCAGACACAACTACAAGCAGACTAGCATTAATCATAATCTAAGACTAACATTTTCCCTACAGGATTTAGATTTTTCAAAGGACAACTTTCAACAGAATGAATCTGATCCATTCAAAAGGATAATCTCAAAATGTGGAAGACATAAAGCAGCCAAGAAAATCAATTATTTACAAAAAGTTTCATCTTGAAATTTCAAATGTCACCAAAATTATATATTCCCAAGCAATTATTTGAAAGAGGTCTATTTAAATATTTAAAGTATATTTTAAAAAAAAAGAAGTAACAGTGTAGACTAGAGGGGAAAAATAAAAGCATTAGAGAGACAAAAATACGCAGCAATCAAAAGGAAAAAGTGATTTTGAAGTTTGCAATCCTTTGGGAGTGCACTTTTCTAAATGCAGCTGGACTTTATTTTCAGTCACTATTTTTAAGATCAAGATGCAAGTCAGATATGTTGTCACTTATTTCTTGTTTCAAATTATAGCTAAAGGGGAGGAGAATTCATTTCCATACTGCTTTATAAAAGAGCTTCTGTTCAATCCCTATTTTGATTAAATGTCATGTTTTCATATATATGAGATAAAAAACCACTTAGTGTTCAAGAGAGAAGCTTCAAACCTAAATAGCACAAGCCAAGTGCACAGTTGGAACACTTTAGTCAAATGCTGCTGCATAACTTTTTTCTTTATCACCCAGGAACTTAGTATGGCCTTGGGATGAAATACCAATTAATTGCCATCAAAAAACCTGTCATTAATCAGCTCCATTTTAATGTACATTTTGGCTGACATTTAAATTATAAATTATCCTGGGATAATCTTAACTCTTACAAATTACCTCTTTAGAAAAGTCAGAGTAAATAGAATAAGCACAATGGAACTCTTACTACCCTTCTGTTTAGAAGCTATACAGTACTTTTGGCTATGGAGTATCTTTTTAGATTATTTACATCTATGCATACAAAAGTCCTGGAACTAAAATTCCCATGAAAAAAAGTTGATCCCATTTTTATTTTCCTTCATTTCAGGTTGTGATGCTCATAAATTGTCCCAAACTAGGTTCAAAAAATAGCATCAGGAGCTCATGGTAGACATGGTAGACATTTTGTTTGCCTACCAAACAAAACCTAAGGAACCTGTGTGAGAAACAAGGGGAGAGAAAGAAAGGGAGATGCAGCAATTGCTTTCCAGACAAAAACCAGTTAGTGACTGACCAGGAATGGTGAAAAGACTAAGGAAGATACGAGGTCAAAACCCAAGTCAAGCTAAAAGGGGAAAAAACAATTGCATTAGGGAGCGGGATAATTTTTTTAAAAGGAGCTAATTCAGGCAACAATTTTGTGGGGGAAAGTGTGACACGGTCCCATTATTGGATGACTTCCAAAGGAAGTTCAACCCTCTCCCCAAATGTTGCTGTTGAAGGGCTGCCATGGTCATTGAGCCAATACATTTGGAGCACCATGCACATGTATGGAGGGAAATTGACCTCTTCCTAGGATGGGGATAAAACATTTCTATCCTTTTCTGTTTTTCATCTGGGCATAAGTGTTATATCTCAGAAGCCCGTGCCAATTTTAAAGCATTTTCCTAATGAAGGCTGATAGGGAGGATGTGCTCAGTAGGATCAGATGAGCCTACAGATTCACCAAAAGTAATAGCAGATGTAGGCATCCATTTATCTTCCAGAAAATCAATAATGTTATTTGCTCTACTGCTCTAGAAATTTGTCTCAGTTATGCTTGTCTTCTCTACTCTTTCCAAATCGGTCAATGCGAGTGGTCATGTTTGGGAATGGTGATAACAGTAGGCAATTGTGGAACCTAGGGGGTTCTATCAATAATGGAAATTCCAAGTCAAGATTCCCTAATGGTTTTCAGTATATGAAGAAGAGCAAGTTGGACTCATAAAGTCATCAGCATGAAAGACTAAGATCTTAAGAACCAGTTTCAGCCCTAAATCCACTGGAGAGCATCTCCCATACAAGAAAACAGGAACCTTGGTTATCAAGAGTTTGTGAAGTGCACCTGATTGGAAGTATCAGAAAGGGGATGAGTATTAGAATTTATGGCAGAGGTATGGTTGGAGAAACATTTGGTCCTTAAGCCTAATGTGTCCTCATCTAAAGTAGTCTAGAGGTTCTAAAGGATAGCCTTGTCTAAATTCCCGCTTTTGCCTTTTTCTTTGTACAGACAAGGGGGCAAGAAGAATATATTTTATTTACTGCACTTAGCAGTGAATAGGAACTCTTCCATCTTGGTCTAAGGGAAGAAATGAGGTGGTCCTTTGGAAGAGACTCTTTTTCTTTCCTTATGCTCTCCTCCTGTTGTCATCTAATACACCAAGAGTGGGGAAAGCCTTTCTCTTGAACTTCATTGAGTTATCTGGCCACTTTAAGGCCTTCAACTCCTTGAGCAAAGGACAGAGCCCTGAAGGAAAAACTAGAGCAAACTGCTAATTTTAATCATTCTTTGATCTTTATCTGGAGCAAGAGAGGCCACTTCAGTCCATTGCTGGAATGGAAGAGATCATAATCAAGCTGTTAGTCCTTATTCTAAGTGAGATGGAAAAAGGGATATCAGCATAATTTATAACAGTTATTTGGAAGGGAAACTAGTTTAACAACAACTAGATTCTGCTGAGTTGTTTGCTTTCTCCCTAACATTTGCAGAGAGAACTCCAATGGCTTCTCATAGCTCAGCTTTCTCAACCTGGGCATCCTCTGGCAATAACAATTTTAATTTCCCAAATTCTTCAGTCTCAATGCCATTACTAAGAATCCTGGGAGTCAATGTCCATGCGCCCGCTCTAGGGAAGACTAATTTATTCAGTGTGGAAACAGTATTGACTTTCTAGCATTTTTCTTGACTGCCAGACATATTTTTCAAAACTATTTTTTATTTTTTCATTCAATTTCTATAGCCATCCATTTCAATCCAATTGACTCTAAGTCAATAAGATTGAATAGGTTTTGTTAGGACAACTGCAAGGTTTAGGTTTTGGGTTAGAGCTGTAGAAGATTGGCGTTGCTCAATTTGTGTTATCAATAAGTAAAGATAAACCGTTTTCTGGGTGATGTGAACTTTACAAATATATTATGCAAAACAGTCCTGGCAACTTCAGTAACAAATTGACAAGGCACTTTTTTTTATTCCTTATCAGTTTGGGCTAAAATCTAGTTTTCTTGAAAGGGAATGAATTCACTTCTTCTTCAAGACCAATTCTGAAGTGGCCCTTAGAAGCAAAATATTAGTCCACTGCACAATGTCATAACAGCCTTCTTGAAATAACCAAGACAGCAGCACATGTTCTCAAACCAGCAGTAGTTTACAATACTTTACACACTTCCACTTTTTTAAAAAAGTGAAGACAGCCTGTGGGAGCAATAACTGAATCTAGATCATCTGTTCCCATTCTAATTCTACTTAAAATACATCTATTTTTAAAATAAACTATTATTATCATTGTCATCATCATGTGCAAAGTTTTTTTAAGGACAGAAAAAGGTGTCACAATGAATTCCTGGCAAAGAATCAGACCTGGCACACTAAATTTAAGTTCACACTTAGTGGATTTGTGTTCATTAATTTCTAGCCATTCCTAACCAGGTCCAGCGAGAAATTCAGTCAGCCAAGAAAATTCTTTATTCTTCCATCTAAAAGTGATCAGTCTAACAGACTCAGACTTATGCAGAATGGAACAACTCCAAATCGTTGCCAGATAATTAAATGCAAAATTGCACCTGGGCACCAATATGTATTTCTCTTGAAGTGTATATTGTTTATCCTGTAAGAAAGAGTTTACCTACCCTGAAACAAAGCCTTTTTGTTTAGGACACTTTGAAGATTTTTGCTATTATTGTTTCTATTTGGTAATGCACCAAATTATTTTAGTAGGAAGGTTGTGTTCATAGCCTTATTCTGTGTACAAATATGTTTCTGCTTTCTTTCAAATAAGACTTTCATTTAAACACATGGCTCTGCATACAAATACGTGCACACAAGCATGGAACTAGCTAGCTAATCCCTACTTGATAATTTAAATCTCTAGTATCATTATTTTCAACAGTGTACTGATACTGTTTATTATCATCGACCACCATTTTATTCTGTGTAGGGTTGTGTGGTTTTTGGCTTCAGAGATTCATTTTGAGGGGATTTCTGAACTGATTTGATTTGCCAAGTCAGATCAAGAATTAAGAATTATCTACGGAAGGGGTCTCAAGCTCAATTCCATTGAGGGCCACATCAGAGTTGTGTTTGACCTTGGGGAACTGGGGAGCGTGGCCAGTTGGACGTCACTAATTGAGGCTTTGTTTTCAGCCGTGATGGCCTGCTGCAGCCCTCTGCCAGAGAAAACAGAGCCTGAGAAAGCCACACAAGGCCCTCCCCAGCTCCATTTTCATTGGCAGAGGCACTGTGGGCCAGTCCTTTGCTGTTTCCAGGGTGGGCCTGTGGACCAGATCCAGCCCACGGGCCTTGAGTTTGACACTTCTGATCTATGGTGAATCAATTTTTTTCTAGCCTAGTTGGTAAGCAAGGTAGCCATTAAGTAAGCTGTGCCCAATTTTTATGACCTTTTTTTTTTTTTTTTTGCTATCAGTCAATCAGTGCAGTTGTTGAGTGAATCATCTGGTTATTATGCAAATCTGTCTTCCCCCATTGACTTTGCATGTTTGAAGCTGGCTGGGAAGGTTACAAATGATCAGACAACCCTGGGATGCTGCAACGGTTGAAAACGTGTGTTAGTTGGCAAGCCCCTGAATTTTGATCACCTGACTATGGGTTGATGTCACAGTCATAAGTGCAAGGATCAGTCATAAGTCACTTTTTTCAGTGCCACTGTAACTTTAAACAAATTCTTATAAATTGAGAACTACCTCAACCTCTCAGTATCTAAGCATCCAATACTTGATCCTGAGGCCTAGACTGATGACAAATCATTCCAGTTTTTTGTTGTACTGATGCAAAGGGAAGTAGAGCAGTGATGGTATTTAGCCAGTTCGCACCGGATCGGGCGAACCGGTAGCAAGAATTTGGCGTGGATTGCCGAACTGGTAGTAAGTTCTGGCTGGCCACACCGCCGACCCACTAGCCCACCCGCCCAATGCTCGCTCACCCCGCCCTCCTGACGTCGCCTAAGATATTTCTTTCTTTTTTTCCCACTCCTGACAATCAGCTGTTCATACGATCAGCTGTGCCGGGACTCCTCTTGCTGAGGCCCAGGGAGGCAGAAAATGGCTCAGCCCCCCCCCCCACACTTCATTTTTTGCCTTCTTGAGCCTCAGAAGAGCTTTAGGGGAGCAAAAATGCCGCCCAGAGGCTATTCTGAGGCCCAGAAGGCCCAAAAATGGGTGGGGACTACAAAAAAGCAAAAAAAGCCACACCCACCCAGTCACATAGCCACGCCCATCAAGCCACACCCACAGAACTGGTAGTACAAAAATTTGAATCCCACCACTGAAGTGGAGAGTGGTAACTGAAACAGAGAAAACTGGTGCTGCATAAAAAAATATAATAATGGTTTCAGGTTGTTTACATAAATCCAAATATGAGGGTATTTTTCATTGCATTGAAAACCTTGCAGTAGCTGACAATAACTATAAAAAGATGTAACAGGAATCCCTGTTTCAGGCACAAAGTGATCTCTGAATTTTGTCAATTATCTTTCTTTTCTTGCAAATACATTGAAGGTGAGAGAGTCTCTTACTCAAACTCATGGAATCTTGCTAATGAAAAAAAAAACCAGATGACAAAATCCTACATTTACTTTGGAGAATAAAGCATGTCTGGGAATGTCATAGGATACTGCTGTTAAGTAACAAGTATGAGACATAATTCTTTTAAATACTATGAAAAATGCTGCTATTCTCTGGACAGTCCCTAGACAACAACAATCAATCAGGCTTAGAAGGTTATTTTCCAAAGCCAGAGGACTACAGAAAATGAAAAGGATTATCTAAAAAGAAAAATTGGTCTTTCACAACAACATATTGTTGCAAGTAAACATATATTACACATTGCAAACTACATGAAAATCTTGCTGTCTATGGCAGATTCCACATCTGTTTATCAAGGCATTTGAAAATTATTATTTTGTACAAAAGAAGACATGATTTATCAAATTATGGGATATAGATTAAGAATCAGGGAGAACTATGTGTTTCTTCGCCCATCCTTTCCTATCAATCTCTTCTCTTACTTCCTTGTCATTTCTGCCTCTCCCTCTCTGAAGCCTCTACAATGTAAGAAATTGTATTAGAATATAGAATAAAAACATTTCAATAAATAAAATAAATTCCACTATATTGCTCTATATCCAACTACTTGTAATTGTATGTGAAAATGACTTTGGGGGACAAGCAGAAGAATTGCAGAATACACAATGATCAGATAAAAGGCATCTGAGCCCACATTTAAAAATGGCCGGAAGCAAATATCTCAGAAGGGACCTTTCCTAGTTTTTGGAAAGAGACAATCACCAACTCACCATGACCAACTCGCCGTGGCTGACTCACTGCGGTCATCTTGCTATGGCCATCTCAGCATAGCCGACTCATCCTGGCTATCTCACCATGGGACAACTCGCTGTGACCAACTTACTACAGGACAACTCACTGTGGGATAACTCAGCACAATAAATGTTATTGACCACTGTTTCTTTTACATTATTTCCATTACAAAAATTTGTCACAATGAGTTATATCATGTGGATTGTCCTGTGGCTAGCTGTCCCACAGCGAGATGGCCATGGTGGGTTGGCCATGAGGAGTTGTCCTAGTCTACTCCTCCTCCGCCCAGTTTCTTTGACTATAACAGTGGTGGCTAACCTTTTTGGGCTCCCATGCTGAAAATTGTGCATGTGCTTGCATGCCAGTATCCAGAAAGCAATGTGCGCAGGGAGGCCCCACGCCCCCTGTGCATGCACATGCAACCCCCATGCATACCATGCATCTCTGTGCATGCGCACACATCTCCCGTGCACCCCCGCCCCTTATGCATGCATGCCAGATACCCAAAAAATAGCTGTTGGCCGGCCGGCGCACGCATATGCACAGTGGGGCTCTTCCGGGAAACCTCTCGTGTGCCGGCAGAAGTGGCTCTGCGTGCCACTTCTGGAACGCGTGCCATAGGACTATAAGAAACAAGGACAGAGAGATATATTTTTAAACTTACAAACTTAACCAAGGGGTGAACTTCTGTGGGAGCAAGCAGATTTTTAAACTAAAATAAGCACTGCCCATTTTAGAGGAAGTGAGGTTTGGTCAGTCCTGGATCAGATCAGAAGAAGTTTGGACCTAACAAAAAAACAAAAATCAAGTCTGGGTCTTTCATTGCATATTTTCCTGCCTCCAACTGATTAGATTAGTAGCAAAATCTGGCTTGGAGGAGGTCCAAAATTCCTTTCTTTAATGAAACTGATAATCAAAGTTTAAATGTAGATGGGAGGAGAGAAAGACCTATAGAAAAGGAACATCCAACAGCATATTCCACATACAGTAAATTACATACAGTTCAGCATTGTGACAGGAGATGAAGGCCGTGGGAATGTATGCTCAATAAATATCATACTTTGTTGGTCCTCCCAAATACACCCTTTTAGCACCACTTAGTGTAACAGTTATTGCTGGTTCTGTAATGTAACATGATGTCAGTTTCCCTGACATGTTTTAAATTAAAACCAAGCAGGAGTCATTCTGCACACCAAATCCCTACAGTGTTAATGAGCCACATCTTATTCTTGAAATCTAATTGTCTCAAGAACAAAACAGTGACATTCATTCAGAAAGGTTTATATGAACCAATTGCCACCTGTGCAGCTGCTAAATGGGACAGATGTTGACCTTCAGATCTGTACCAGAAGTAATTTGCTTACAATCCCACCAGTGTCTTAAGACACTTCTCTCCTTATTGTGAAAATGTAAATGGATCGGATCAGGGGTAGGCTTCAAAAATTTTTGCTGGGTGGGCGTGGCCATGGTGGGTGTCAACCTCCTGCACCACTGGGGGGGCATGTTTGCTTCCCTGGGCTCCCCGGGCTTTTTTTGAGCCTCCCGGAGGGTGAAAATGGCCCCCTCAGGCTCTGGAGGCTCTGTCGAAGTCAGAAATGAGCCGATTTCCGGCTTTCCTGAACTTCCGGAAGTCCTGTTTTCACCCTCCCTGAGCCTCCACACAGGCCTTGCACTTCCCTGCATCCAAAATGGGCTACATGGGGACTCTGGAGAGAGGTGGGCGGGGCCAGCCAGGAGTGGGATTTGGGGGTTCTCCAAACTGCCCAGAATCTTAGCTAAGGGGTCTCCTGAACTCCTGCGAACGCCCAGCAGCCCAGCCCTGGATCAGATCCAGTTCAAAAGTAAATGAACTATTTCAGTTTATGCTGAGGTTTTCTTTTTAAGATGAATCACCAATTGGTGAGGCGGTTCTCCCATCTCCCATCACTAAATACCTGAAAAAATCCTTAGTAATTTTTCTACTACTTCATACATGTCTCAACTAGGCAATTGTAACTTAAAACCTACAAGATATTTATACAATTCTCCTTAAATCATTCTCTAACATCATGCATGGTGTAGGCAATATGGGCACAATATTTCCTTCTCCGTAATGCTAGAACTCGAGGGCACCCAGTAAGATCTATTGTCAATAGTTTCAAGATAGATTAAAGGAAACATTGTCATTGCTTGTGATGTGATATGACATGTTGGATACACAAGTTCGTGGTGGAAGTCTATCGCAATTTTAAGTTCAGGTTCAGAGGAAACAAGGCCAGTGGAAAGAGAGAGAGAGAAGCAGAGAGGGAGAGGGAGAGAGAGAGGGAGAGAGAGACAGATATACAAAGAGGGCGAAAGGGAGGGAAGGAGGGAGGGAGGGAGGAAGGAAGGAAGGAAGGAAGGAAGGAAGGAAGGAAGGAAGGAAGGAAGGAAGGAAGGAAGGAAGGATAGAAGGAAAGAATGTGTTTTTAGGGTCATTGAACTCCTGTACAAAGAAGTCAGTCTGAAATGGATGTACATCATAAAAACTATTTACTTTCAGTAAATAATGTCATGAAATAGCACAAGATGGGAGTGCACTGAGTATACTGTGTCAACTTTACCAAAAGTTGATAAACAAATGTTTTGTATCTGCCAGGAGATTATTGACAGAGAGTTTTTACTATATGAATGGGCAAGGTTTGCTCCATAGTGAAAGATTTATGAGTTCCTTTCTCAAAATTTGTGGAGAACTTGCCTTGCCATTCAGAACTGATACAAGTTCCTCACAATCCATTTGTTCTCATCTTCCTATATTTCTTCATAGCATCTCTCATATTTATGATTCTGGATGTTTTATGACTAATTCAACAGAAAAGAGTTGAAAATGTGTGAATCCTTAATTCTTATGCCTAGACAAAAAAATTAAAATAATCTTATGAAGCTGAAGGTGAGATGGGAGGCAACTTTCTTTTTTGCATGGATATTTTATTACTTTATTTAAAAAAAAACAATTATGATGTACGCCACCCAGAATCATTTGTTGAGATGGACAGATATAGAAATCGAATAGCACTTAGACTTATATACCACTTTACAGTGCTTTTACAGCCCTCTCTAAGTGGTTTACAGAGTCAGCTTTTTGGCCCCAACAATCTGGGTCCTCGTTTCACCTTGGAAGGATGGAAGGCTGAGTCAACCTTGAGCCTGGTGAGATTCGAACTGCCGAACCTCTGGCGATCGGCAGTCAGCACAAGTAGCCCTCAGCACTGCATTCTAACAACTGTGCCACCACGGCTCATTAAATAAATAAAGTTTAAGAATAATATGTTTTTTCTTGCTTTTAATCAAAAGGGCTTTTTAACCAACATCCTTTGGATTTCCAACTATGTCACTGAAAAAAATGTGTGTATGTATCAGGGGTCAAATTCAACCACCTCACACCACCTCGGGAGAGGTGATAGGGAAAATTTGAATCAGTTGGCCCTGCCCACACCCACCTGCCTTCTTCCTTTTAGAGACTGAGTCCCACCAAGCCACACCCACAGAGCTGGTAGGGGAAAAAAAATTGAATTTCACCCCTGAATATGCATACTGATATATGAACCAATCAGCAGTAACATGAATAAGATGTCACAAATTGCAACTCCAAGACTGACATTGTAGCCTGTATATGCACAACATTCTTGGTCATTTTGATAGGCTGGAGGTGCTAAACTATGATGGTACTAAGACGGTCATTTCTTTTCATCAAATGTTAGCACTGATCCTGGTCTAGGTCATCCAGTTGATTATGATACTTAGTTACATTTCTTCAAAACTTTGGACAGAGTGATCTTCATGACTATTGAGAAGTGGCAACCCCAATTTCAGAACAGGTAGTCCTTGTTTAGTGACTGCCTTGGACAGTCACCATTTACAATGCTGTCCATGATGAAAAAATAATTTTGCAATCAATCCTCACATTTATGACCTTCACAGCTTTGTACATCAAAGGAACGATGAAGTAACCTCATAAGTATAGTTGCAATTTCTCTGAGCAACCATTTTTCCCCCTTAACAATCAAGTTGCAGATCCCAATTGTAGTTGTTAAACAAGGACTGCCTGCATCACAGCAGTAGCAACAACAAAAATGTGGAAGATGGATGCCGTTGTTCTTCATTTGGCAACTGATATTTATCCAGCCATAATCTTTCAATCCTGTTTTTGCTTTTGCCATGCTATTTTGGAAAAATTGAGGGCTGGGTAAGAAAAAAACAAGAATACAATTACATGCGTTTTGCAGCATTGATTGAAGTAAATAACAATAACCCCCATAATCCTCCGCACCCACACACAAAGACACACGCACAAAAGAATATATATAAAGGGTAATATTTACTTTTCAATTATCAGCCAGGCAGAAGCTGCATAACACAAGTATTCACCCCTGGGAATTTTTCAATATTGTCTCTCCAAATATTGCCGTACTCAAGGCAGTGGCCTCTTTCTCCACCACAAGGCTTGGCAAAGAGAAACTGTAATTAAAACATTTATTAAGCCAAACAGAACCTTGGGTCCCTAGTGGACCATTAGTGTGTAGGGCAAGGCAGGAAGGGTGCAGCTTCCCTGTAAGTCTTCAGGCAGAAAGTTTATGAGGGCAACATGTGCTCGGATGACTGAAGCAATGAAGTATGCGCAGCACAATAACCTCATACCTCCCCCGGCTGGTTCATCCCTCTAGCTTCATTTATTTTATAATGCACTAAGTGAAGCATTCAGCTTTTGTAGCATTTCTAATTTTCAAAGCCCGTTCTCACATTTTATAGCATCTTCAATGGTGTTTGAAGAGTCCTTAAGAATTTAGAATCATCCCTAGCGGAACAAACATCTAAGTTCAGCAATTATGCATTAAGAAGTTTCAGGTTATGATTATGCATGGAGCCTCTCCCGGTCCCACAGAAATAAACCTTTTATTGTTATTTGTAATGTGCTGTTCTAAAATGAAACTCAAAGAAACTCTACTTTTGCCTTCCGGCATCACTACAGAGTTTGGAAAGTTGCGAAGTTGTTTTGGAATAGACACAAAGAATCCATTTTGTACATTTCTAATTAATGGTGTGAGAAGATTGTAGGAAGATCACTAATATCCCCATGCCATCTTTACTACACTTCTTACTTGACCTTCCAGTGAATTCTGGACAGTAAAACAAAAGATGGATTAAGCCTTTTAACATCTAGGTTGAAATTGACAAAGTATGTCCGCCTATAGGTGAAATTGGCAAATACCAGCAAATTAACTAAATAGGAGAATTCCCTCTAGATATTACAAGTTCTTCAATCCAATGGAACATGTCCTTCCCCAACATCACCATCATAACTACATAGCCAAAAAGGCATTAAGAGTTGTTAACCTAATCCTACGTAGCTTTTTCTCTGGTAATATCACACTACTAACTAGAGCATACAAAACATTTGCTAGACCAATACTTGGATACAGCTCATCAGTTTGGAACCCGCATTATGTATCTGATATTAATACAGTTGAAAAAGTCCAGAAATATTTCACAAGAAGAGTTCTCCACTCCTCTACTCATTGTAGAATACCTTATGCCACCAGACTTGAAATTCTAGACCTAGAAAATCTAAAACTATGCCGCCTTCAGTCCAATCTAAGTATAGTACATAAAATTATATATTGCAATGTCCTACCTGTCAATGAATACTTCAGCTTCAACCATAACAATACAAGAGCACACAATAGATACAAATTCAGGGTAAACCGCACCAAACTTGACTGCAGGAAATACGACTTCAGCAACAGAGTGGTCAATTTCTGGAATACTCTACCTGACTCTGTGGTTTCTTCCACAAACCCCAAAACTTTAACCTTAGACTGTCTACTATTGACCTCACCCCTTTCCTAAGAGGTCTGTAGAGGGCATGCATAAGCGCACCAACGTGCCTACCGTCCCTGTCCTATTGTTTCTTTGTTTTCCTCTTATTTGTATCCATTTCATGTATTCATAACCATGTTTACACTTATACCTGTTATCTTATAATCGCTTGACAAAATAAAATAAATAAAATAAAAAATCATTGATTTATAAAAGGTAAAGATTGCAAAACCCCTGCAGAGATGCAAAGCCATACTTCCTCCCTACCAGTCCCTTTGTGACCTTATCACTCCAATCAAATAATAACATGACAAGTTCCAAAAAAATAATAATAATAATTAGAAAGAGAAATGCAAAGAAAATAACCAAAACAGAAACGAAGAAAAATGGAGGACATTGATTAAAAAAGGAACTTAAATTGTTGACCAATCTTATGCCTGACATGAAGAAAATCCATCTATGATACCAAATTGTTCAAAAATCTAAACTGTTATATGTCCTATCCTATGTTTTAACCTGCATTTTTTCAATTCACCTTTGCAAGAAAGTCTGCTTGGACAAATTCTTCTTATTTATTCTGGTGAGCAGCAAGATAACAAACTTTCCACTCTGTTGTCTTAGCAAGCACCCAATACCTGCTAGACACTTAATCCTCATTAATATTTAGCCTTTCTTTACGGGTGCCTAAACTAAGCAGCTCTTAGAGAAAGAGAGAGAGAGAAATTGGAGGACTTTAAACCTTACCCAATGAAAACAAAATTTTGGGGAGTTGCTTTCAAGGACTGACACACTCACCACAATCCAGACTCAGCAGCTCAAGGTCAGTGGTACACCAAGGAGAGAATCTCAGAGACTGTAAGTTTAGGGAACTCTTTAATAAAACCTGATTAATTGTAAGTTTTCTCAATGTTCACCTTTTCAGGTATCTAACACACAACTGTGCTCACTAATATGTCTTAATGGCAGCATAGTTGCACAAAACTAGTCTTCCCTGGATATAGCTGAAAGTATGTCAGATAATAGAAGGAAGGCTTTCTCATCAGGCCAGCTTTAAAATTTGACAAGGGTATGTTTTTTGTGTGTTTGCCCAATATGATTTCATGGCAAACCCGACTGAAAGGTCAGTGCAATGGAAACATAGATAGGAAGCATTGAGTCTATGGAATTCAGTAACTGGCAAAATAATCAGTTTGGGCTAAAGGTATTATTATATCTCCTTTGAAAGCATGAAAAAGAGGAAATAAACTCTCACCAAGGAGAAAGTTCTTCAGTGTGTCCAATTCAGAATGCTTGACTGGTAATTTGCTAAGTTAAATTGTCTTCCAGCCAGCCCATTGAGATAATGGAAGGATAGCATTTCAGTCACTGGAAAGATTAATATCAAAAACAGAATGTTTTCGTTTTACACTGGATCCCTCCAACCTAGTGAAATTGGGTACTGAACTGGGAGGATGTGTTGTTTAAGGTTCAGTGCTTCTCCCCCCACCCCCAGTTGATTTAAAAAATAAATAAATAAATAAAACTATCCAGGGGAGTCAGAGTGGCCAAGCATTTTGTGACAATCAAGTTAGATCAGAATTTAAGATGGAAAAATGTTCATACGTACCCTTATAAGGGCACAGCCTGATTCCAAATGGAACAAAAGTTGAGATGCTCCAGGGAAGGAATCTCCAACTTGGCAACTTTAAGACTTGCGGACTTCAACTCCCAGAATTCTGGGAGTTGAAATCCAGAAGTCTTAAAGTTGCCAAGGTTAGAGACCCCTGCTCAAGGGGACTCAGAGATTAGAACTGCTTCAATGGATATGAGGCAAATCGGAGAGCCATAAAATAAAAGGTTGATCACTTTAGTCTAAAGTTATTTAGCACTTTTACTGTCTAGTACCTTCCCACTATAGTGGTACCTATTTATCTATTCTCATTTGCATGCTTTTGAACTGCTAGATTGGCAGGAGCTGAGGACGGGCACTCACTCCATCATATGGCGCTTGAGTCTCAAACCTTGGGCTGCTGGCTTTCCAACTGACAAACCCAGCATCTTAACCACTGAGCCACCGCACCACTTGCAATCAGTGTAATGGTTCAAAAATGTTGCAAAAGCTCGCTCTCCTTCACCTATGTATTCCCATGCTTCAGGTTAAGCTGTGAAGTCTTAGCCCCTCTTCCCATATTCCCAAAGCCAATTTGTCCTCTTGCATTCTCAGATGTCCTATCTTGACAATTCTCCTAACACTAATAGAGCCCTAACTTATCTGGGCTTTTTGTCCCTTCCTCCTGTCCCTCAATTTATTATATTATATTTTATTATCTTAGCTACCTCGTGTGCAATCCTTATATTCCAACAGTCAGCCTAAAAGTTGAGCAACAACTAAGCTTATTAAATGCAATCATGTTTCTGATGACTGTTAATAAGCAAAATTTGGAAGCACTTATGGGCTGAAATAAATCCCTCCTTCCACAGGGAGGTCAAACTATTAATAGCAAGCTTATACATCAAATTTATAAATATTCATATCATCTCCCAGGAGCAAAAAGCAAATAGGTTCAGCAACCTGCTAGACACTATTTTCATTTATATTTAGAATACAGTTCTTGCTACAATTCCTGAGATGCAAGTGTTTTCATTTCATTATCAGCAACTGCTATTAAAAGTTCTACTAACGAACTACTTTTGTAGAAACATGCCAGTTCTTCAGTTATCAATTGTGGTGGGCATAAATATGAACACCTTAAACCCAGGAGATAGTGAGTGGAGAAAATTCAAATTTTTCGTCAGAAAAGCATGAATATATCTCTTTTATTTAAAAGTGGGGGAGGGAGGATACATGGTAGAGAAATCTGCAAGCAACTTGATACTCTACTGATGCCATTTACAATCGTGTGTGTTTTTTACCAGCCCAAAGAAAGCATTTGTCATCTAGGATATCTCAGTAATATAATTCTGCAATACAGGCAGAATTGCTAGGGTAAATAGAAAGGTTCAGCTGTAGAAAAATCCAAGAATAAAAATGACACGCCTGTATGAATAGACACATCACTGAGTACTTTTCAAAGCCATTCTTTATTCAGAGAACTGCAAAAAATATATATATATGAAAGGACACACTTTTAAAATAAAACATTTCATGTAAAGAAAACCTCTAGTAAATGCATACAATGGTATTTAGGTTTCAACTTACAGAAGCAGAGGAGGTCAAGAGATAAAATAAGCAGGAAAGTCTGTTCCATTGACAGCCTACATTTCACTACTGGATGGTCATAGATGGAGCCAACTGTTTGCTAAGATACTGCAATCATTACCAGTGTGATTGTCTTGATGTATTTTTTAGACTATGTTGTTTTACACTTTTAAAAAATATTGCTCTTAACAGGGACTCACTTTTGCACACATTGAAAAATATAACAATTTCCACCTCATGAGATCACCCTTAGAAAGACATAAGCAAGATCCCAGTATCCTTACTGTGATATATTCTCATGTGATGTTTGGAAATCATCTAAAGTGAAATCAGGCGATCTGATATCTTCCAGTTAATCTAGAGTTCAGTTTCCACCATCGCTTTCCATTGACAGTGTCTGAGGGAGTTGGGAGCTGAAGTCCCAAACCTTTGAAAGATACACCAAATTGCCCATTTCCATTCTAAAGTCTAATATAAATGGGGTGAGATGGGAGGAAACAAGTCACCAGTCTGAAAGCAACTGAACCCCTTATTTAAAATATGCAATGGAAAGGATTTTAACTCAATGCTAAATCATAACTTTTTCTTCCAAAAACTGCAGACTCTACTTTGGGCACCTCCCAAGGTAGGCTAAGAAAGAACCTGCTATGATTTCTTGATTAGTTGCTGTTAGTTAATGCCAACAATACTGACTTGGATGTAGCAATATTTTGCTTTGGAAAGGTTTCTGTGTCCAAGGTACAAAATATATTCAATGCCACATGGGTAAGCACTTCATGCTCATCCTTGAAATACTTCAACTTGGTGCAAGTTTAAGTATCCTCTTAAACTTACCGCTGTTCTTACTATGCTGTTGTATTGCATTGGGCCTTCTTTTATGAACAAAATATAGGGGGAAAATTGAAACAGCAAATTCTGCATTCATAGCAAATTCAGCACCTGTGTATGGTTTGCCAGTTGCACAGTGACAGTTAGGACAGCACTCCAGAGGATTAACATCATTGCCCAGAGGATCATCGGTTGCCCTCTCCCCTCTTTGGAAGAGCTTTATAGCTCCTGCTGCCAAAACATTCTTAAAGATCCATCTCATCCAGGGCACCCTTTTTTTTTTTTGAACTATTACCATCTGGCAGACAGTACAGGATAATAAAAACAAGGACAAATAGGCTGAAAAACAGCTTCTATCTCAGAGCAGTAACTATATTGGATTCTACTGTAGAGTGCAATATTAATGCAATATCAGGGGTTTTCAATTCAATTGTTTAGAATGTGAAGAATGTGTATTTTTGTTTTACTTTTTTATGTACAACGTATACTGAAGATGAGGTTTAATTTTATTGTATGAGGTACAATGACAATAAAGTAAACTAAACTAAACTAAATTACAATTCCATTACTGTTTAGTTTATTAGCTTCCACTCGTAAGCTTTTATTTAACTTAAGAAATTTTGAAGGGTCTGCCGGAAATATTTCTCCCTATATAAGGAAATGTGTGAGCAAAAAAATGCTAACATACTATTTAATCTAAGTAAATTCTGTCCGAAAGAGAAGCAGCATGCTTTATCTTTTGAACCGCGCTTGCATAGTCTCACCATGATATAATGCAAACTTTCCATGCTTCCCTCTAAAGGAAAAATGTCAGAGTTGACATCTGGTGTACCATACAGCTCTGTGTTTTCTTTCTTTTTTAGGAGTGTGTTAAATTGTTGGAAGACCACCAAATTTCAGGCAGTAGGGACCATGGTAGGGTTAAAGGTTCTTTCTGTCCAAAATGTCTGTAAAAAGCTAGCATGTAGAGATAAAGGCTTGTCTTTTGCTTATTTGTCAACATGATACAGCTCTGTGATTATGTCCTTTCAGAATAAAAGTTCCCAGATTCAATTCCTACCAATTCCAATTAAGAGCTTTTCGGTACCAGATGCTGTGAGACAGCAAAAACATTGCCAGACAAAGTGCAAAACAGATAATACATAGAGAAATAGTCTAGCTTAAAGCAAGCTCCTATTTTCCTAGATGCTTCATGAAGAGATTTTGTTATTGTTATCATTATCATTGAAGATTGTAGCATTATTTCATTTTCATTGGATACACTTTAATTGGCTCCATCATTCTAATTATGCTTGTGTATTTCATCTTGTATTTTAACTTTGCTGGTTGACTTAAGTATTTGTAGTGGAAAGGCAAATTATACATTTCATGAATGAATAAACATTCTATCTTCCCAGTGGAAATAACCAAGGCAGTAAATTTACAGAAATGGCACAAGGATACATTTTAATTGTATTTTGGAGACAAGGGACAGGGAAGGGATAAGAGAGATGAAAGTGAGTGTCTTCTTTGAAAGGATGTGGGACTAAATAGAGAAGTTCCAATGCTGAATCTTTAAATCTCAAAGTGGTAAACTATATTTACATCCAAGCTAGTGTACAACAGGTATGCCAAGTATGAAGGTGACAAGAGGAGATTTCACGAGCAAATTAGGTCAGTTTGTTGCGATTGAGAAATTCAGAAAATAGGTTAGTGGAGTCTATTCTTTTGAGCACCAGGTTAAGTGTTCCGTGTGAATATAGCCATTGTTTCAGAAGGCACTGTGGGACTTGGGTGGGTTTCTTTCCTCATTTAGCCCTGTCCATGGTACTGAACTAACCTCTGCTAACTTATAAAGAGGCAATTTGAAATCTCTGATTGAGACTTGGTCTGATGTTATCAACAGAACTTGAATTCATCACTGCTCCGATGTTGCCAGAATGTTTCCACACCAGGATCCAAAAAACCAATTATAAAGAATAATAGCAGATAAAGGATTGTACAGATATTAGAAAGACCTAAACAAGTACTTCCCTGAATAATACCAGTCATAACTTAAAATTATACATTACAATGATTCAATATCATTATAAAATCTTGGTAGCTTTGGGCTGTCAATTTGTTTCTGGGTAAAATGACAAGTGGTTATTACATGTACATCCCTGCACAGTTTAAATCAAATATAGTTCAGAAAATGCCTTTTTCTGTTGTCTCCCAAGCCCATTGGAATCATGAGTAAGTTCATTAACAGTGCCTAAAGAGTTGTACGTCTTCTAAGTCTTCCATCTAGACATTCTAGTTTGGACTCCATCCCCAGGTTAATTTGTGGGCCTTTTATAAAGTGCTTAACAGCATTTTAAAGTCTTTTAACTGTTAGGTTGAATTGCTTTTCTTTGCCTTTTTAAGAATGGGATTTAAAGTTTCAGATTTTATTTTGGATTTTACACATTATGGTAAATTGCTGAGTGACTTCAGTAGTGGTGGTCTAATAAGTTTGATAAATAAAACTCCACTTGAAGGTTGGGTGGTTCAACATCTTCTGTAAAACTAAATACATTTGCTTTGAATCTGGCCATTTTCAATGCGAAGTTATTATAAGTGATAGGTCTGTTGTATTTCTTTGCCCTTTTACATTCATGGCAATTAATCCTCTGAAAGTTGTGGAAAGAGCAAAGGAAGGAAGGAAAATAAAAACATTTAGGAACTATGGGCTTTGGAGAAACAAAATGAAAGCACTTTTGGATACAAATAAAGTTATTTTTTCTCCTCCCTTTCCATCTGAGGTTTTGGCTTTAGAAACTTTTTGTCTGATTTGTCCAATAGCAGCTTCTAGTCAATAGCATCTGAATATTGACACTAGTAGGCAATGTTTCTTGGTACAATTGACAGTATTGCATAAACTCATGTTAAAAATCCAATTAAGGCACTTTGAGTTTCTCTTTTCTTGTCCTTTTTTCCCCTTAAGTTTCTAAGAACTGAGTAATTGCCATTGCCCTTATCCCAAGCTGCAAAAAACAAAATAATAAAGAAATATTTCCTATTGACTTCAACAAGCCTGGGATCAAGGCCTTTATTAGCATTACAGAAGCTGGCACAAAAGCACAAGGAGCCTTTAAAGGATATTTCCATTTTAATGAAGTTTCTTAATCCTGAAAAGCACTTAACCCTAAGAGAGGAACTCAGTGACACTGCAGATGGGAACAGAGAAGGCAGTTGACCTGCTACCCATATAACAATTGCTTGCCAATGAAATTAATCTCACTTTTGAGTGCCAAACTACTAGCAAATCGCCTCCATTAAGCCAACAATGGGAAATATTATAAGCAGCAAACAAAGCACTTCTCAACATTATGCTAAACAAAAGACGGGATATTTGAGGGGCTGTCCAAGGCAGACTAAACTCTGTGTTGTGTCAGTTTGTATTATCTTCACAACTCAGTCTCCCAATTTGAAATACACTGAGACTCCTTCATGTCTGTTAATGATGTCTGCATCATGCCTCCCTTTCCCTTTGTCTCTTGAGATGGTATGAGGACTCCTTTCTTGAGCAGTAGGTTGGACTAGAGGACCTTCAATGTCCCTTCTAGTCCTATGATTCTATGATTATAGAGTAGAGTAGAGTAGAGTAGAGTAGAGTAGAATAGAATAGAATAGAATAGAATAGAATAGAATAGAATAGAATAGAATAGAATAGAATAGAATAGAATAGAATAGAATAGAATAGAATAGAATAGAATAGAATAGAACAGAATAGTTGGTAACTGTCAGAAAATTTTTCCTTAGTTCTAAGTTGCTTCTCTCCTTGATTAGTTTCCACCCATTGCTTCTTGTCCTGCCCTCAGATGCTTTGGAGAATAGCTTGACTCCCTCTTCTTTGTGGCAACCCCTGAGATATTGGAACACTGCTTTCACGTCGCCCCTAGTCCTTCATTAAACTAGACCAGGGATCTCCAAACTTGGCAACTTTAAGACTTGTGGACTTCAACTCCCAGAATTCCCCAGACAGCATGGCCAGTTGAGGAATTCTGGGAGTTGAAGTCTACAAGTCTTAAAGTTGCAGAGTTTGGAGACCTCTAAACTAGACATACCGAATTCCAACAACCATTCTGCTACATCCACACCTTATGACTCTCGGGCAGATCATAGCAAAGAAACAAACGAAGCATAAACATAGATCCGAAATATGCAATCAATAAATATTAATGTAATCTAATAATAGCCAAACCCTAACTGCATGTGTTCAATTCTCAAACCAACATCATAGTCTCTCTCCTAATACAATTACCTGGTCAACCAGGATGGGAAGGCAGAAGTCCCATCGACTACAGGTCCCATCAATTAGGGTTGTACATTTGGTGAGACCACAAAAAAGGATCTTCTCAGTGGTGGCTCTTCTTCATGGAACGTCATTCCTTCCTTCTCCCTCCCCCAGGTATGGTTGGGACTGTTGCTCTTCTGAAAATCCCTAAAAACATGGCTTTGTCAGAAGGACCACAAATGGAGATGGAGGTGATCAAATGGCTTAACTGATTGTGTTGTAGCTGCCATGGGAGGCAGATGGGAGAGATGTGGAGTTTTTATAGGTTTTTATTATTATACTTTATTATATGGTAATTTTTTAAACATTTTGTAAGCTGTAAGTAACCTACATGTGAGCTGGGCAGCTAGATAAATTTGTTTAAAAAATAAATAAAATTAATAAATCATATTGGAACTTCGTCTTTATGTTAGACCTACAGAATCTTTGAAGAAAAGAGAAGCCTGTGCCTTTAAATACTGTAGTTCGGTAGAAGCAGGAAAATAAAGAGAGTATGCCCAGTCTTAGGTCTCAGTTCAGCGTGATGCCCCCAACTGGAGACAACAGGAATTGCTTTGGAGAATTTCGTATTCTCTGAGTTTTTGTGCTCAGCTTCTTAATTATAGCACTTTAAAATCTGAGGATAGAGATTGTGCCTGTATCTGCATGAATGAGAGGATCATATCTTTCAGCTTTAATGAATAGGAATATAACTAATTAGAAATTGTGTTTATGAGATGGGGGTGAGGTGGTCACAATCTACAATAGTAATTCTCAATAATGCACAAAGTACATTATCTCTGAAATATAATTAATAGTCCTTGGACAAACACAGAAGTGGAATACTAATGGAAAATTTAATCTCAGACATAAAAACATTCCCCTCCTTAAATACTGCAGACAGGCATTGCTTTTTTAAATCCAGATTAGTTTGAGCTAATCTGTGGCCCTGGGTTCTACTGATTTACCATTGTAACCAGTTCAGACCTTATTTCAAAAAGTAGATTTTTAAGTGATATGTCCCTTTCAAACACAAACGTTATTGTTAGAGGTGTTGCTTGATTATTCCCCTCCATCTTCAGTTTGGCATTTGTGAGTGAAAGGTGGCAGTTTTGCAAAAAGCAGAAATGACCAAAACAAACAAGTTGGTGAAGCCGAGATAAAAATTGGGTTTAAAGTAACTTTTTTTTAACACATCTTGAATTAAATCTAAATTAAATTATATGCATTTGATGTTAAATTCTAAGGCTCTGGCAAGTTTCCATATGATGAACCAATCAAATTATGTCATTGAAATCATTCCTGAAACAGAACCTCCCCTTTTCACTACCAGATCAGCACCGGCACACTGCTTCGTTCTGGTGTCCCATTGGCCCAGTGGTGGGATTCAAATTATTTTACTACTGATTCTGTTGACATGGCTTGGTGGGCATGGCAAGGGAAGGATACCCTCCAGTCAAAAAATCCCTCCAGTAAAATCTGGAGGATACCCTCCAGTAAAATCTCCAGTCAAAGGTGGTATTTGCCAGTTCTCTGAACTACTCAAAATTTCTGCTACCAGTTCTCCAAAACTGGTCACAACTTGCTGAATACCACCTCTGGAATGGACCCTTTTGGTCTGTGCATTAATATATCATGCACAAAATTTAGTTGCAATTGGAGCATACCTTTTCCAAGTCCCCTTCAAGCAGCAAGGCAGATCACATCATCACCCAAAGTGAGTTGCATTTGCTTTGTCCAGTCCTATTAAATTCCGCCTGAACTTAATAAAATTATTTTTTATCAAATAAAGTTTGATAAGAACTGTTGAAGAACTCTGGGAGAACACCACTAGGAAGTCACATTTTTGCATTTACAGGACTAAAATGAGGTTAGGGTCTCCTCACTGAAACAATACACATTTCAGTGTGTCTGAGCTCTGTTTTCTTTCCCTCACTAACCCCTGGGCCTCAGCCTTAGAGAACGAGAAGATATGAAGGAGAAGGATTCTATTAATCCCATGATACCAGTTTGCCTACCTCCAATTTCAACAACAGGTGCAGAGGTGATAAACTGTGAGGAGAAAAACTATTCCACAAACATTTTTCTTTTATCATGAAAGTTTAAAAATGTGTCTGATTTGTTTATAAAGAGGACAGATGTGTGAGGAGGAAATAATTCCTGGCCATCTTCGATTTGATTCCCCAAAGCCTGATGTATTTCAGTATCAATCTTCCTTTAAATCTAGATGTAGCCTAATTAGGTATCTGACAACAGGGTTGATACCTCTCTCCAACTGACTTTGCCACATTTTAAGGCTGAGCTGCCACAGAGAGGAAGGGTCAAGCTATTTTCTAAAGCACCCGAAGGCCAGACAAGGAATAATAGATGAAAACTGAACAAGGAGAGATTTAACCTGGAAATAAACTTTCTGACAGAGAGAACAATCAACCAATGGAACAGCCCTCAGATGTTGTGGGAGCTTGAGACTTTCAAGAAGAAATTGGACTGCCATTTGTCAGAAATGGTGTAATGTCTCCTGCTTGGTCAGGAGGTTGGACTAGATGACCTACAAGGTCCCTTCTAACTGTCTGTTAACTCTGTTAAGGCTAACTGACTTAAAAGTAACTCAAGTAAGAAAGATATTGACCTGGGAGGAGCTACTCAAGATTGCTTGATATATACACTGATGGCATTGCTGAACCATCTCCTATTAAATAGGAGGAGCTTGGAAGTGAGTTGATTATGAGTTGAAACCACTGCCTGTGATAGGCATCTGGCTTTTATCCTAGGGGAAAAGAGGAAGAGAAAAAAACATAGGGGGGAAAGACCAATGAGACAGATGATGAAGTTAAAAATAGATTAAGAAAAAAGAAATGGGAAAGTATAACAGTTTTGCAGCAGGTGTGGATGCCTGTTTCTTGGTATTACATCTCAGTAAACAGAGAAGACGCTTGGTGGAGCGTGACTGTTTTCCAATCAAGGGTGGTGTGCTTGATAATAGGATTTAATTTCAATGTACCTTTCAGGGCACAATGGGAAAAGGGCAGCAGCAAAGATAGACAGGGAGAAAAAGACAATCAATCCCTGTCATAAAGCAGGGAAAGTTCACATTTTACTGCATCTGATCCTTATCAGAACTTCCTTTCATATCTGCACATCTAGGACAAAAACATTAAGATGGGAAGAATCTTGGGGATTGAATCATCTATTAAACTTTTGCTCAATTATTCCAAAGTCTAATGTTAGAAACAGAAGAATAGCTCACTCTGTCTCCAGGTATAAAAAATAACCCTTTGCACTCTGGATTATTTGGAATATTTTAACAAGAGCTCCACTGTAGAACTTATGAAGAGCACTATGCCGCTATACTACATTATACTATATACACTATACCAGTGATCCCCAACCTTTTTTACGCCGCGGCCCGGTACCGGCATCAGCTGGGCGCCGCAGCCCGGCACCCGGCATCAACTGGGCGCCGCCATCTTTTTGGCGAAAAAGTGCTTCCGGTGACCTCACGGAAGCACTTTTTCGTCAAAAAGATGGCGGCGCATGCGCTCCGTGAGCTTTTTGGGTAGAAATGGCTTTCTACTCGAAAAGCTCACGAAGTGTTAGCGCCGCCATCTTTTGATGAAAAGTGCTTCCGCTGAGCTTTCTACCCGGAAAAGCTCACCGGAAGCACTTTTATCAAAAAGATGGCGGCGCCAGCAACCAGTGGCCTGGTAAGACTTGTTCCGCGGACCGGTGCCGGTCCACGGCCGCGGTTGGGGACCCCTGCGCTATACTATATTACATCCAATTTTGGTCACCACAATATCAATAAGATGTTGAGACTCTAGAAAGAGTGCAGAGAAGGCAAACAAAGATTAGGGGACGGACGGGGGGGGGGGGGGGGGGGGGGGGGGGGGGGGGGGGGGGGGGGGGGTCTTTTTCTTTCCCTTTTTTTTTTTTGTTTTTTTGTTGATTTTTGGGGGTTGGGGGGGTTGGGTGGTTGGGTTGGGGGGGTGGGGGGGGTGTTTTTTTTTTTTTCCCCACTTCTTCTTTTCGGTCCCCCCCTTCGTGGGTTTTTTAACCTTTTTTTTTTTTTTTTTTTTTTTTTTTTTTTTTTTTACCCCTAAAAAAAAAATTTTTTTTTAATTTATTTTTTTTTTTTAAGTTTGTGTAGAGCCCTGGTACTGGGAAAGATCTGCTAAAAAATTAAATATCCAATAAAGCTGTTGTTTATCTCAATGGATTAACCATGATATTCTTCACTTGCAAATTGAATTGGTAGTATTCCAGGAGGGCTATACCACATCCAGCTTTCATTTCCTTCAAGCAGCAATTTACATTAATGATAAAGTAACTCTGCTTATCATTCGATTTATTTTCATGCCATGATTAGCAGCTGAACAAATTAATTGGTTGAATTACAATCTTTGGGATCTGATGTTACAACAACCCTAATGAGGAATGTATGTATGTTATGTAAACTGGATATAACATTTGATAAACAGATTTAAAATTCAGTCCTAAACTTACAATGTATAGAATTGTTTGGCACAAAGAGCTTTTGTCAAAGAACAATTGTGGCATAAAAATCAGGCCCAAGAAAGGAGATGAAGTTAATAATAGTTTTGAATTGGTGAATATGTTAATTTTGTATCCGTTGAATATGTAGGATCGGTCAGGCGCAAAAAATCAGGATCATATGTTAAGTTGCAGCATAGAATTCAAGCCCACAATCACAAATGTAGTTAACTAATGGTCAGCACTAAATTGGCATTAGGTAAGAGTCAATGGAATTCAAGGGGAACTGGACTTCATGGCAGTATAAAGATTCTAAGCTGATGACACACTTAGTAATGCCTGCTCTTTTCCTACAGGATCACCCAAATATATGAGCATAGCAAAACTCGCACCATTGTGACCAGAGGTGGTATTCAGCAGGTTCTGACCAGTTCTGGAGAACCAGGAGCGGAAATTTTGAGTAGTTTGGAGAACCGGCAAATCCCACCTCTGACTGGCCCCGCCCCCATCTCTTCTCTGACTCCTCAGTCCCAGCTGATCGGCTGGGTCTTCTTTGGTTTCTCTGCACAGGAGAATGGAGCTGGAAAGCAGGTTAGTGGGGTGGGGAGGGAATGGAGATTTTGCAGTAACCTTCCCCTGCCATGCCCACCAAGCCATGCCCACAGAACCGGTAGTAACATTTTTTTAATCCCACCACTGCAATTTTTTTAAAAAGAGAGGTACAAAAATACATACATAATTATCCCCCTTCCCCCACTTCACACGCACAGCAGGGGAAACATAGGCACAAAAATGCATATTGGAAAAACTGCACAATAGGAAAAATTGGCACAAGAAATAGGCATATTACAAATAGTGCCCCCAAATGAGTAGGAATGTCCATTGAAAAGTTTTCAGGTGAATTCATAAGTTATAGACTGGCAAACAGAATTGGTTGAAATTGGCTATTTGTCACCTCTAACGCTGTATTTTATCTCTTTACTGATGTTTACCAGCCGAAGAAATAAAAACACGAAATAAAAGCCACTCAGTCTTACCTGGGCCACGTGACGATTCAAAGAATTTTTTTCTCCCGCAAATAGAACCAGGCATTTGACCTTTTCAAAACCCAGTAACAGACATAACCTGGTAAGCAGACTGCTGACAACATTCTCGTTGCCAGGAAGATTGACATCACTTTTCTTTTCTTATTCCTGTTTTTCATTATTTACTGCCTCATCCCCTTTAGAATTCATTGAACTGAAACATTTCATACGAGTTGGTTGTCCAGAAGCAATTTACATATACTTATAAAAATGATGCAGTTAAACTGCCATGGAGCTTGTCCTGCCCCCACTCAAAATCTGATGTTTTTTATGTTCTTTTTTTTTAATATTCTTGTGCTGTTTCAACTCATAAGCACATTATTTTTATATATGAAACATAGGCAGAGGCAGTGATCAGATCTGGAAATTGACTTATCTCCTTCCATTACTTGCAATAAAACAGATCTAATATAAAAAAAACATGGCGTCACTGGGGAAACCACGTCTACAATCCAAATCTACAAACATTTTCTTTTCCTTCAAAGTGCAATAGAAAGTGAAAATGACCAATAGATCAGTAATTACAGAAATCTAGTTTATGATTTACCAGCTATATTGCTAGAACTTTGAGATAAACCACATATGATTTTTTAAAAGGAAGTCTGGATGATACCACTAGAGCCATGCTGAACTATTTTGTGTTGAATATAATTTAGTTATTTATTAATTTCTCTGCCTCTCATCTTCCCTATAAGGTGACTCTGGGTAGCATAGAAATTTAATAAATGAATAATAAATAATAAAGTAAATGATAAATAAGTAATGAGGATGCTAGGGCAACAATAAGCATGTCAGCTTATGCAAAATTGTTCCCTTTCACCTAGCTCTAAATCCTTTAAGCAAAAATTAAAGACTTAGGACAGAAGTAAATATGAAAATGTGTATGTGCAGGCCATTTGTACTGTAGATAAAATGGAAACAAAATCAAGGAGTCTGCATTTAGGGACAGTTGTTGCACAGTTGTTGCACACCAACTTAACTTCATTGGAAACCAACAAAGACTTAGACCGAGGGTCTAGCAAATGAGTTATGGACAAAATGTTTCTTGTTCATATAGGACCATGGGTCATAGTCAAAGTCTTCTCCTTGACTATAACTATTCTGAAATACCTACAACCCTTGTTACCACAGTGTCTCAGTTCCCCCCCCACAAAAAAAAAAAACATGTAGTCCTGTAATCCAAATATTCCTGGACACTAAATTCTATGTGACAGTCATTGTTTCCAACTCCAGCTACAAGTTGGAAGAAGCATGAGCAAGTCAGCTGAAGATGGGTACTGGGGAACACAGGTGAGCATGTAGAAAGTATCTCTCTTTGAGTCAAGTCATGAACAAGCCACATCATATTCCAGTTTCATGTTCTGTAGCTGCTTCAGAAACTGCTTCCGGCTATTTCCGTACTTGGGTGCAACAAAAGTCAAAATTTTCAAAGCAGTTCTGCATACCCTGACATGCACAATTCTGAGAAATGACATGACACTTTTCAGCGGCATTCACAGGGGTGTAGTTAATGAGTCAAGATTGTGGCTGGGACAATGTGATTGAAACTTTGCCTGATTTTATGAGTAATGTATTGTATTACAGAGTAATGTATTACACAGGTGTGTAAGGCAGAACTGCTTTCTTTCTTTCTTTTTTACCATGCCTGACAGATGCCCTATTTCAGATGCACTTCCATATTTGCAAAAGCAGCTCTTTCACTGGATGAATGGATGTTTTTCCAAAGAATCCCAAGCCATAAAGAGCCAAAATTATTCAGATTTAAATTATATACACATGCTTCCAAGATTCTTGATTTTATTAAATACTAGTGTATGAAAAATGGGTATAAATCAATCAAAACGCCATAATCCTAATGTATTATCAAATGAACCCTTGAGGAAGTAATGTAATAGTTACTTTTTAATTAGCATGACACCAGAGATTCTCTGTTTTATACAAAGCAGTTCCCATATGTTTAGTTTATGAATAATTTTATTTTCCCTTCTATTTAAGAATAGAGAAGTAACAGAATAGGGCATGGGAGAAACTTGAAAAACTCACTGATAGAATTGTTTTGTTATCTCAGCGCAACCACTTGCTGCTTCGCCCTGTGGGAAGGAATTGGAGGTACTCAATAAAAACATTTCATTGATCAAATAGATTGCATAAAGGGCTTTAAATGGAATAAGAGGCAGAAAATGACCATTGCTGCTTGGACATGGGGTGATTGTTTTTTTGTTTTTGTTTTATTATCCTGGCAGTTCTCCCCTTTTCACCCTGCTCACATGGTTGAATGGCATAGTTGATCCTGAAAGGTTAGTAGGCCACTATCTAGAATAATGCAGGATGATATAACCCATAACAGATATCTCTATGGAGCATATCTACCTGTTAATACTTAGATAGAGCACTGCATGCTTTGTAAATTCTGACATTAATAAAGTTGGAAGGGACCTTGGAAGTCTTTTCCTCCAACCATCTGCTTGTGCAGGAGACCCCAAACCATTTTGGAGAAATGGCCATCCAATCTCTTCTTAAAAACCTCCAGGGATACAGCACCCAGAAAGCTCTGGAGGCAAGCTGTTCCACTGGTGAATTGTTCTCTCTTTCAGGAGAGTATCCTCCTTAGTTCTCCTTTTCCTTAGTTCTAGGTTGTATCTCTGTTTAATAATCTTTCACCCATTACTTCTTGTCCTGCCCTCAGGTGTTTTGGAGAATAGGTTGACCCCCTCATCTCTGTGACAGTCCCTCAAATACTGGAATACTGCTATCATATCGCCCCTGGTCCTTCTCTTTGTTAGACTAGACATTTCCAGTTTTCAGAACTGTTCATTGTATGTTAGCCCCCAATCCCCTAATCAAGGGACACGGTGGCTCAGTGGCTAAGATGCTGAGCTTGTTGATCAGAAAGGTCAGCAGTTCGGTGGTTTGAATCTCCAGCACTGCATAACGGAGTGAGCTCCCGCTACTTGTCCCAGCTTCTGCCAACCTAGCAGTTCAAAAGCACATAAAAATGCAAGTAGAAAAATAGGGACCACTTTGGTGGGAAGGTAACAGCGTTCCATGCGCCTTTGGCATTTAATCATGCTGGCCACATGACCACGGAGACGTCTTTGGACAGCCCTGGCTCTTCGGCTTTGTAACGGAGATGAGCACCATCTCCTAGAGCCAGAAACAACTAATACATATGTGCAAGAGGAACCTTTACCTTTACCACTAATCAATCTTTGTCGCTCTTCTCTGCACTCTTTCTAGAGTCTCAACATCTTTTTTTTTTTTTTTTTTTTTTTTTTGTAGCATGGTGAGATTTTCTTTTAGACACAGAGACTCAATTGGCTTTAGGCTGTTAATTATAAAAGGCATATTTCCATCACTGCCCACCTCACTTCACTCCTTACGTATTTTATGCAGACCAGGCATAATTTATCTTCAATAAAATTATTTCAAATATTGGCGCTGCCATTTTGTAAAAGTACCTTTTTTTTTCAGGCACCACATTTGCAAAGGACAGATAATTAATCAGCAGGTGGAAACCTCCCAGCAAAAGAGGTGGGCAAAAAAGTGGCCTTATTTATTTGGACTTCCCACAATTACACGTATTTCCTAAATATTTTTGAAGGGAAAAAAATTGATTGGCCTGTCATGTTTCCACTTCACGCAGTAGAATATGATTACAGTATGATTAAGAGGCGCATTTTTCTTTGACAGTGAAGTGCACAGTTTGAAGAGAGCGCTAATTATGGGCTCAATTTCTTGGAGAGCTTAAATATAACACATTGAATTCTCTGACAGGGTCTTTTATTGTAAGTCCTTTTAATTGCTGACTCAGAGAGCAACATGTAATTTGTGGTGTTAGTGCATGTGTGTGTGTTTAGTGTCACCAATTTATTAGATTGTTCTCTTTATCCTCCCATTTGTAAAGAAAGCAGGAAATACGATGCAGTCACGATATACTGAAGGAGCAAAGGGAGAAAATATCTAAGAATCCTCTTAATCCTCTATTGCCTCTGAAGAGACAATATGGGCACCAAAATATGGCCAGATGTCCTTGGGGTTTTCACCTCACCAGATTTTCCAAACATTCATTTCATGTTTGCTGGGGGAGTCTGAGAGTTGGAGTTTACACAACCTTAAAGTTGCTGAAGTTGAGAAACACTGGATTAAATAAATAGGAAGCATAACACCAGCTTCTAGTATTGTTTCAAATTCCCCAAGTATTTACTCAGAATAACAGGGTTATTTGTTTTGTAAATTCTAACAATAACAGAGCTGGAAGAAGCGTTGGAGGTCTTTCAGTCCAACCTCCCGATCAAGCAGAACCCCTAATACAATTTCAGACAAATGTTTATCCAATCTTTTCTTTAAAACTTCTAATGTTGGAGCACTCACAACTTCTAGAGGTAAATCCTTCCACTGATCATTGTAATTGTCAATCAATTTCTCTTTACTTCTCTTAGATTATTTTCCACCCATTACTTCTTGCCCTACTTTCAGGTGCTTTGGAGAATAGCTTGACTCCCTCTTCTTTGTGGCAGCCCCTTAAATATTGGAACACTGCCATCATGTCACCCCTACTCCTTCCTTTCATTAAACTAGACATACCCAATTCCTGCAATGGTTTTTCATATGTTTTAGCATCCAGTCCCCTAATCATCTTTGTTGTTCTTCTCTGCGCTATTTCTAGAGTCTCAACTCTTTTCTTTTCTTTTCTTTTTTTGGATGTCATGGTGACCTGGATGCAATATTCCAACTATGGTCCTACCAAGGCATTACAAAGTGGTGCTAACACTTCACATGATCTCCCATAAGTACTAGTCTACCTTCTGATACAGCCATCCACTGTGACTGATAAAGCCACCAATCTTTTGAACAGCTGTTAGTTGAGTGCATCCACTCATATAACAGCTGTTCAAAAAATGACAGTTATGATAGGCATGGGCAATCACAAAAGATTGCTCTATCAGAAGGTAGACTTCTATGCAACCACCCACTTCATTCCAAAGCTGCTGTCAGCCCCCCCCAAATATTTTTCTTTTATGTACATTGAGAGCATTTGCACCAAGACAAATTCCTTGCGTGTCCAATCACACTTGGTCAATAAAGAATTCTATTCTATTCTAAATGAGATCCAACTTGGTCTAGTGCAGGGGTCTCCAAACTTGGCAACTTTAAGGCTTGTGAACTTCAACTCCCAGAATTCCCTAAGCAGAATGGCTGGCTGGAGAATTCTGGGAGTTGAAGTTCACAAGTCTTAAAGTTGCCAAGTTTGGAGACCCGTGGTCTAGTGGTTAAGGCCTTGAGTTAGAAAGCAAGAGTTATGAATTCTAGTCCCCTGAGCCATGAAAGCTAAGAGGGACTTATCATGAAAACTCAGCTGGATGACTTTGGGCCAGTCCTTGTCTCTCAGCCCAACTCACCTCACAGGTTATTGTTGTGTGTAAATTAGGAGGAGGTCTACTGGATATGTTGACTGCCTTGAATTATATAAATAATAAAGGCAGGATAAAATATACAGTTCCATACTTTTTACTTATCCCATCTTGAATGAGATAATCATGAAAGACACTGTTGAGGCCAGATCATGGAGCTGAAGAAGTCCTGTGGCTTAGAAAGGCTGGAAGATTTCCATGTTGCCTGCTGTAGCATTAGAAAAGGTGTCCTATCTTACAGCATAAATTCACAACCATGAGCTGCACTGAAGTTAATTTGCTCTGGAATTTAGGAGCTTCCTATCATATTAAATATATAAAGTTTTGTATTATTGACTTATAGACTTATGCAAGTAGCAAGCTCCTAAATTCCAGATAAAGGGTTTCTTCCATAGATTTTCATGCATTTAACATTTCTGCATGAATTCCCATGAACACATGTAGAAATGTAAAAGACATTACCCTTGAGTTACACATTTCCTCCTGATTTTACGGATCTATCCTTGTTTACCCGGCAACAATATGGAAACAGTTAGCCATTTCTTACTTCAGCGTATTTTTTTTTTCATCCTCTCAGTACATTCCTTGAAATGTTGCCATTTACCTCCCTGATTATTTTTATTTTAATCGAGATAAGCAGAGTTACAAACTGCATCATGATATTCTGAAAAGTATGACTTTTGATTCACATCTCACCCAGGTTGGACTCCAGTTGCAAAAATTACGTAAAATTTATAAGTATGATAATTAGACCTAATTTCTATTCCTTCTGTCTGCCAGCATGCTTATTTTGCATGCATTTCGGCTTTAATGCCACTGTAATAATCTTGAATTTTGCACTTCATTTTTATTAGATGTCAGTGTTTATCATTTTCCATTCCCTTGATACTGAAATCCACCAACCTTACTACATAATTTCTGCTGTTGCTCAGTAGCCACATGATTCCTTGTTTTTTTAAACTAATTATCATTTTTTAAATGTTGTGATTGCAAGGAACTATTATTTCTGGGCCATTGTTTTGGAGGAAGCACACACATACACAGGTTCAGCAACATTTGTTTCTTTTTGAGAGTTCCTGTATGTAAGTACAGCCCCTAAATGATTCATGAGTATCTGAATCAATAAGAGGAACCACTGATGCTGAAAATACCTTTTGAAGTGAAGCATCTCACACTGTCTTTACGGTACCTGCCTAAAGTCCAAAATAAGCAATGAGTCGTGGAAATGGAGAATTCATTCCTGGATATCTTATTCCTTGAGTGCCCCAGAATTTCCTGCAAAGGCATCTTTGGTTAGATTCATATGGAGTTTGTCACCTGGATTTGGAGATCAGCCACATAGAAGCACAAACTTCTATTTACCTAGCAAAGTTGAAGGGTCAAAATATTGTAAATGTTCGGCTGAATCAGGCCAAGAATCCATTTAGCTCAGCATTCTGCATCGCAGAGAGGTAAACTGCAGTACTGGTAGTCCTTGAAATACAACTACAATTAGGACCAGAATTTCCATTGCTAAGTGAGGTGGTTGTTAAGTGAATAACAGTCAATTTTACAAAAAAAACAAAAAACAATTGCAGCAGTTGTCCCAAAGGTAACTGGACTTTTTTTCCCCTTGAAGACATTTCAACTTCTCATCTAAGAAGCTTCTTCCATTCTGACTGAACAATGGAGGAGGGAAGGATTTATAGTCATTGTTGCAGTGATCTGGTCGTTAGCACTTTCTCTCTGAGAGTCGAGGCCACTTGGAGGTTTAATCTGTGCCCATGGGGTCACCTGAATAGTGCAAACGGGTGTGGAATCTGCTTGGAACTGCTGAAAGGATGGTGTGGTAAACAGGATGAGAAGCGAAAGCAAAACGTCTTCAAGGAAAAACAGAAAAAGGCCAATTTCTTTTGAAAAAAGCACCTTTAGGACAACTATAACTGGATGATTAAGAATTTCCACAGACACTTTTGCAACAGTCATTAAGCAAATCACATGGTTGTTAAGTCCGTCCGGTTTTCCCCATTCACTTTGCTTGTCAGAAGCCAATTATGAAAGTCGCCAATGGCAATCACATGATCCCAGGATGCTGCAATCATTAAAAATACATGTTGGTTACCAAGTGTCTGAATGTTGGTCACATGACCATAAGGATGCTGCAACAGTCATAAACAAGAGGACCGCTTGTAAATCACTTTTTCAGTGCCATTGTAATGGTCATTAAATGAATAGTTGTAAGTCAAGGACTACTTGTAGTTGCATCTAAGAACCTCATAAATTTGGAAAGGAAGAAAGTTATCCCTTTCCACGGTTGCTTACTAGCACCTATTATTTCAGACATACCACCTATGATACAGAGCTTCGTAAACAATCTTCAAGAGAATTCTTATTGATAAAGCATTCTCTCTAGTCCTCACAGCCATTATCACACCTGATGCCAATCAGTTCCAGTTATCAACACGATGTGCAATGAATTCTTTTATTCTTTCTTTTCCAGTTTGCCTGGGAAATTGATTTTTTTTTTCCAGAGCAGGGGAAAAAAAAGACTTGTGATATTTTCTTGGTTAGGCTCTAGCTCTTGCCTAAGATATTAAGCCCAGTGTGAATGTCTCATTATATCATCCTCCCTCTAGGGATATACAGCCTCCCTAGCTTCCAATATTTCAATAAAATCACGAAGGAATATCTAGCATTTGATTATTTTTCAAATCAGGCATCAGGGAGATGGACAAATGGCTAAATAGCAAACAAATGAACATTTTACTACAATAAAATTAACTTTTACATTACATTAAATGTAAATTCACATTACATTAAATGTAATTTTACTACATTAAAATTAACTTTTACTACATTAAAATTAACTTCTCCCAAAGAAATTACAAGCAACTTATAGAGAGACACAACCTAAAAAAGAAGCAGAAGAGCAAGAAGCCTTTTCTGCAGTAGATGAAAAGTTTTGAGAAATTGGAATTGGACTGTGTGCTTGCTATTTGTCAGGCATTAGGATTTCTGAAAAACAACAACTTGAAATGCATCAGATTCCAGTGGCGAGAGAAGGAGAGAGAATACAGAGCAGGAGATTGATGAATGCAAGTCCTTTCTTTAGAGGCTCAGACCTATGGGCAATAATTCTGTATTATGCCAGGAAAGGTTGGATGATTCCTTCTTCCGCTAAAAAATAAAACTGAAATTCTTGCATGAATACTGCAAGTTCCCTATTACTCACTGTCTGCCCATTAGAGACACATTAAAACATGCACAAAGTGCATGCATTCTTCATCATTAAACCCTAAGACGGATGGGTACTTTATCCCTGGCCTTTGTGGGGGGGAAAAATCAACACAAGAAAATTGCATTGCACAATTTGGAAGGAAGGGAATGGTGGGAATCTACAGAAGAGGAAATCAACCTATTTCCTACCAAAAAAAATGGATGATTAAGATGTCTCTCTCCCATCACCAAGAAAAGGAGCTTCAAATTAGTTTGTATTTTGTTTGGGTTTTTTAAAAATTATATCAAGAAAATAGGGAAGAAGCAACCACATTCCCATTCAGAAGACTAGCCTGAGGTTTTAACATGAAGACCAAGTCAAATGTCATGCAGAATTAATATTATGAATTAAAGGGAGCTAAGAATTTATTGATACACACACACACACACACACACACACACACATACTTGAAAGGAACTGCAAAGATGATATTGCCAATGTAGATAAATACATTTCTACAGAACCCTGACATGTTATCATATCCACTCTCTGCTTAAATGTATATGATTTCTTTTGATATTTCAACCTGTCATTCCTTAGCTCAAGGCTTTCTCTTTGACAATTAAACAAACTAATGAATTAGAGACAAATCATACTTTAAAATGACACAGAGCTAGCTGTAGGTCCCATATCTAGAACTATTCTTTTGCATGCTACGTACAAGCCATATTTCTAAAAAATCAGTGCAAACCAGTATCTGATTCATTGAGGATGCAGCTAGTTAGCTATACCAATGTCATTATTCAGAGTATAACTTCATAAAAGTTTCAAAGGCTGAAGCTAATATGAATCAAATATCTCATCAACCTTTAGTTCCTGAAAATCACATTCAATTTTAAAGGGAAAGTTTCTACATACACTTTAACTTAAATCAGATGTTAGTGTCACTTGTGTACCAGTTTCTATCCGCTAACACGGAGCTGCCCAAACAAATCAAAGAAGACATTTGATGCTCCAGACACCAATAAACAAATTCAGTGATGCACCCAAGTGTAGACAAATAAGAAGGTATGTTGACCTTGAACCTTGTCTGACCAATCTCTGGGAAGCTTCTGAACTACACTTTTAATAGCATAAGTAATACCTTTCTTAAAATAGCTCTTTCCTAACCATTATTTTCCCCAAAACAGTTTAGCTTTTTGCTCTCAAACAACTTAGTGTCTAACCTTGGCCATAACTTGATCTATATTACTGCTAACTTAATTATTGATGCTTCACCTTTTATCTTTTGCATTTTTAAAAAATGTCTAATTAAAATAGACTACATGTTTACTTTTCAAGCTTACCTGTTCACTGTCATATAGCATTTACTTTGTCAAATGAGGAGAAAATCTAGGGACAATATCCATCCTGCTTTGATTACATTTGGAGATGAACATTTGTTCCATTATTGGCTTTGCTTATCTTTTTGAGAATAATTTGAGTAATTAACACAGGAACAAACATATAGAAGAAAACAGTTTCTTAAAGTGGCAGAATAAAGAATCAAAGCATTCCAGTTGTAATTTCAATTCCCATCTCACATTGTCATATGCACAAATCTAAAAGTGAACAAATGCAAGACTGGGAAAACTGATTTGCATTTATATTATTGTTATTGTTGTTATTATACATCATTTTTATGTGTTGTCAGATTAAAATGCCAGTTCTCCAAGGAAGAGGGGAGGCAGAGGGGGAGGGGGAGGACTAGAAGGAGGACTGCCAGTCAATTTAAATTGGGAAAGTGATGTATGTCCCAATGAATATTTTTTGATTGTGGCTTAGCTTGTTACATAAAATAAAGAAAGGTTTCCATGATGGCAATCACCTTAAGTTTCCTGGTGGAATCCATCATCTCTGGATTCATTTTTTTCAAGCAGGTATTTAAAATTATTCAAGGATGCCCATCCAACCTGAGTTTAGGCAATAGTTAATGCTTTCTTCCTTTCCATTATAAACAGGCAACAAGCTCTGCTTTCAATAAAAATAAATCAAAAAGAATAATGGAGGAAAATGTGGATGGTTGTCTACGGCCAGCATTCAGAAGTCTTTGTTTCTCCCTCTACTTATTGTTCACGTGCTACAACAGGCAACTTAAAAATAGCCCTTTGTTTAACCATCATTAAGGGGGGAAAATACTTGCTGTAGTTTCATCACTATAATTAGCACAGAAAAGGAAAGAATGAACACCATTTTAAGGGTCTTTTGTGAACACAGAGAACAAAATGAAATGAATGAAATTGCGGCTTGCTCAATGCCAACTTTATTTCAATGTGGGTGAATTTTGGTCCCTTCCTTGCATTCAATTAGAATAGGATCCTTTTAACATAAAGAAGCAATTATAGCTCAGTAACAAAGCACCTGTTTGGTACTCATAAGGCTGCAAATTTAATTATTGCCATTGCAATTTGACAAAATCAGGAAGCAAACATGAGATTCTAATCCAAGTATCTGAAAATCTGTTTCCAGTCAGAGAAGATTGGATTATCATCCAATCTTGTATAAAGCAGTTCTTTGTATTCACAGATGGCAAGCAAAATGTTAGCCTTGCTTACTACTCAACTTTGCATATCTAGTCTGAAGATTACTCAGCCTTTGGTCAATCATATTATGCTTGAAATTCTCGTAAATATTACTTTTAGGGTTGATTGCACAGCCAGCCAGATGTTTGAACTAGATTTAACATTTTTATCCAGCTATTGAGTCGTTCCCAATTATTATTATTGTTCGTTACACAGCCAGATATTTAGACTAGACTCGATATTTTTATCCACCTATCGAGTCCTTCCCAAGGATATGAGATAGGCAAAAGTTGATTTTTGAAGGTGTGAATGGTATCATTGCAAGATATAAACTGTTCCAAGTAGGGGAACAGTTCTAGGGGACGTGCATAAGTGCACCAACTTGCCTATCGTCCCTGTCCTATTGTTTCTTTTTATTTTTCTTATATGTATCCATTTCATGTATTCATAACTATGTTTATACTTATACCTGTTATTTTATAATTGCTTGACAAAATAAAATAAATAAATAAATAAAAAGTAAAGCTGCCTTTTGCAGTTGACCAATGGTGATTTTATTATTATGGTTCATCACACATCATCAACCAGATGTTCAGGCTGGATCTGATATTTTTGCCTGCCTATCGAGGCCTTTCAAAGAACCTGGGATGTGCAGATGTGGATGTCTGATGGTGTTGTATTTTAATCTCATTCAGTCCCTAAGAGTATAGTGCTTTCCAAAGGTTTCATTATCTAGATATATCAGCCTTTGCTGGAAAATCCCACTTTTGAAAGAAATAGAGGGAGAGGAAGAAGGTATTCTTCAAAGAAATAACATAAGGATAGCTTTCTGAATTTAAAATATTTTCATTTTGTTTTCACTAGTGAAACAGGCCCATTTGTCATCTAGCTTTTCATTTTGCTCCAAGGCTAAAAGGACTGACCCTTTATCTACCTGTTATTCAAATGCCACTGAACCTTTTCAGAGATGCTGTCCCATAAGCACTGGTAAATTGTCTGTACATCCGATATTCCTCAGCCTTCCCATTTTACAAGATTGCCTCTTAAAACAAACCGTTTTGGCAAAACACCGCCCAACACATTCTGTCTCATTTTGTTACTAAGAGTTTTAGGAACATGTCTGATGGAATAAGAGATGACTGGGAGACAAGAGCTGCAAACAAGCAACCAGGCTCACCGTATTTATTTTTGATTTATTCCCGTTTCAGACTAACATTGTATGTGAAATGCCAAAAATCTTACAATAAATTAAAACATCAAATATTGATCTTTTTCTCAGATCTTATTGGGATTGTTCAAATAACTAAATCATAAATCATATCCATTCAATCAATGGATACGGAGAGATGGAATGGATGGAAACTAATGGATGGATGGATGAAATCCATCAATGGGTGGATACTGAGTAGAAATTTCCTGACAGTGAGAACAATTAATCAGTGGAACAGCTTTGCCTCCAGAAGTTTTTAGTGCTCCAACACTGGAGGTTTTTAAGAAGAAATTGGGCAACAACCACTTATCTGAAATGTTATAGGATTTCCTGCTTGGACTAGAAGACCTCCAAGGTCCTTCCAACTTGTTATATTTTGTTATATATGGTATATATATTCAAACTGTTGGTTCCAGGAATGGGAGGGCCTATTTGACACAAAATGGTACAGAACGCTCCAACCAAAATGATAGAGAATGCATGGGGTTTCAGTTCCTCTTTCCATAATCAGTTCCAGCCCTGGTCCAAGTTGTTTCTCTTTCTTCTTTCCCTACTATCTTTGCCAACTTATCCACCTTCCCATTCTCTTTCAACCATCCATGTCACAAAATATCTTAACACAACCTCCCTCCCTGGACATTTGTCAGCTGTGTCCAGAGGTGGTATTCAGCAGGTTCTGACCAGATCTGGAGAACCGGTAGCAGAAATGTTGAGTAGTTTGGAGGACTGGCAAATACCGCCTCTGACTGGCCCCGCCCCCATCTATTCTCTGCCTCCCTAGTCCCAGCTGATCGGCTGGGTCTTCTTTGGTTTCCCTGCACAGGAGAATGAAGCTGGAAAGTAGGTTAGAGGAGGGAATGGTGATTTTATGGTATCCTTCCCAGGAGTGAGGAGGGAATGGGATTTTGCAGTAATCTTCCCCCAGGGAAAGGGGATTTTGAAGTATCCTTCTCCTGGAGTGGGGAGGGAATGGAGATTTTACAGTATTCTTCCACTGTCACGCCCATGAAGCCATGCCCACCAAGCCACACCACACCCACCAAGTCATGCCCACAGAACCGGTAGTAAAAAAAAATTGAATCCCATCACTGGCTGTGTTTATGTTGCTAGCTAATCAAGTGGGTGGAAAGAGCAATAGAATAGAATAGAATAGAATAGAATAGAATAGAATAGAATAGAATAGAATAGAATAGAATAGAATAGAATAGAATTCAGAATTCAGAATTCAGAATTCAGAATTCGAGTAGAATAATAGAATGGAATGGAATGGAATAGAATTCCTTATTGTCACTTTAAATGTACACTAATCAGCATCCATTAAAATGAAATTTAGTTGCATTCAGCTGTCAAAAGATAACCATTATGCATATACCCACATACACACACATACATGACATAGAGAAACATCGCAGTCTAGTTCGAATGAATAACACATATACATGGCAGGGACAAAAAGAATCTTGCGAGTTTACAAGACAGGTGGCATAAGGGACAAAGCTTTCATTTGAACATTAACATTAATTGTGGGGGTAAGGAAAGGTTGGAAGGAAAATTTGATCTGCGTTTTTCCAGGTATTTTTTTTAATGCACAACTTCAAACCAACCCCTCATTTCTGAGTCAAGAGGGGTGCCGTTTAAATGCATGTGTTTTATACACGGTCGTTTCAGTCAAACACACACAAAACAAGAATGTAGCTCATTTTCCAGAACGTCCACCTTTCAGCAAACCCTTTTGTTGCAATGTGGAGACCGATTCAAGTTCGTGCCTTTAAAAAGCAGAGCAAATTTTCCATCAGGAATGCAAATGTGTGCATAGAAACCAGCAAGGTTTATATAACCTCTCAGAAACAAAGGGTAACATTGTAGAGTTCTTAATTTAGCATCCCATTTATTTGTATAAGCCACCACCGAGGATTGATTGAATGTTCAGGTCAAAGCAGCACTTGCAATATCAAATTCTCCAGTCATAAGTAACAGCACTTGTCTAAATAATGTGAAACAGCCATATTTGGTACTTCCCTAATGTAATTATAGTGCCTACACAGTCATTTTCTCAATGTAGTAACGTAGCAGGCAGCTATCATTTCATCAAAAGCATTTTTTTGCGGGGGGAGAAGTTTAAAAATGAAATCCATTCTTCCCAGAAAGCACCAATTTGCTGCTGGCTTTTGAATAAACACATAGAACAAAGGAACACCATCCTTCAAGCTAGTAAATACTTTTGCATAGCAGCGTCTTTTACAGCACAATAATTAATCAGCCCCTTGCTTGAGACAATAAAGCAAGTGATCCAATAAATCAGGCCATGAATACGTTAACCAAATGGCGCTACGTTAATACTAACTCTTTGATCTTATAGGACAGCAGAAGTTTAGGGTCTCTGTCTATCTAACCAGTCTATACGGATTTCTTTTTTCAACACGTTCTAGTCATTCTGGTCAAATGTCCCTAATTACAGACAGTTTAGTGTACTGGTTAAGGTGCTGGAATAGAAACAGGGAGGTTGCGAATTCTAGTCCTCCCTTTGGCATGAAATCTTACTGGGGAAACTTTGGGCCAGTCATTCTCTCAGCTCAACCTACCTCAGAGGATTGTTGTTGTGGAAAAATAGGGGGCAATGGCATTATATTGTATAAAATAAAGGCAGGATATAAATGTAATAATAAATAAGGAATGGCAACTGGATCATAGCACAGGGTCTGGTCATGTAGAAAGCTCTAGATTCAATTCCTGGCATCTTCAATTAAAAGGGCTTGTGAGAAGAAGGATCTTTGCTCAAGACATTCAAAGTCCTTTCCCCAAATAATGTCTAGTGCGAAAGATCAAGTCTACACATGAAAGTACAATTAAACTGATTTGTTCGTAAAAGTCTTCGCACAGGAATCTTCTCAGCTAAGGGTTAGCACTTGCTAGGCATTAGGTAAGAGTCAATGGAATTCAAGGAATGCTGGACTTTGCTTGTGGCTACGCAGGGATTCTAAGCTGATCCCTCTTTTGACTCCACCCCCAGATTCTGCCACTTCCTCTCCCTACAATTACCAGTTGATGGCTTGGGTTAAAATGGAAAATCACAAGGAAGGTGACTGAAATAAATGCTTTGCAGTGCAATGATGCTACCTTATGGCTGACTTCATGACCCACCACATAACTTTTGCAATGACAATCACAAGTTTCATTATCACCTCAGTTTTTAAAACAAATAAATAAAGGCAACTATCCTTGCACGTCTATCACATTTTGCCAACATTTTGAATGTTTGTTATGATTACAGCTGGTTTGTTTGATACCTTCAGGGCCATTACACTGACCATGAAGCCACTGTGAAAGTGAGAGATTTCATCCACAGTGAAGAATGGAATATTATTCATGCTGTAAACAAAACTGATATTTGTTTTCACTCTGCAGCTTGTCTGAATTTTAAGAGACTATTTATCCAAAGCAACTCCCTCCCCATTTTTATTTGGCAAATTGCTTTATATTTCAAGAAAAAAAAATATAACAGAACCTTCCTCCTTAGTGGAACTAAAGAGTTCCTCCTTAGTGGAACTCCTTCTCCAGATGAAATAATTATAATTGGACTCACCTCTTAGCTCTATATTCAAAAAGCCTTAATACATCATTGATATCCTACCAGTCTTTTCTACCTGAGTTGGTTATTATTTCCTTTATTACTAGGAACCCCTATCAACTTCATATTCCCAGCCCATCAAACAAATATACCTTTAAAATACAGAAACATAAAAATAAGAATATGGGAAGCATCTTCATACTAAACTTTGATTATCTTTTTTAACTCATCCTTTCTCTCTCTTCTGTTCAATTGTGTTTGATTCTCAGAGTCTGGATGGACAAGTCCCTTCAGTATGTCCTTGGCAAGTAGGCATAAAAGTGGTTTATCGTTGCCTTCTTCCTAGGGCTGAGAGAGTGTGTCTGGACCAAGGTCACTCAGCTGGCTTTGTGCCTAAGGCGGGACTACAGCTCAAGGTCACCTAGTTTCTAGCCTGATGCCTTAAGCACTACACTGAACTGTCCTTGTACCTTTGTCTAGCCAGCTGCAATTTTCCAGAGTTTCAAGCAGATTTTCTCAGATTTAGAGGGGTGCCCTAGGAACTTCATTTATTTTTTTTTTACACAGAAAACAGTCCTCTATTGCTGGTTTGTACATGTTCCCCTAAACATGAATCTTTATGGCTAGGGAAATTTATTACCAGCGGCAAGAACAGATGCCACAACGCTCAACTTTCATTGAATCAAAGGCCAGACCTGCCTTTGAATAAACTATAGAAAAAGACTATAGAAAGAGATTTTTTCAATGCATAGGAGGACATTTTAATTAATTCAATGTTAATATTATTGCCTACTATTTATTTATTTGTATTTTTTTTATTTTATATTTACAATAAATCCATCTTTCATTTAAACAGTGTGTCGACTGGGTACATATGTCTTGTGCTAACAATTATAATTAGTACTTTTCTTACCAATATAACTATGCCTTTAATTATTTATTTGTATGAGTGCTACCTTTTCACACACACATACACATACTTACTTATAATATCCACTAACTGCTCAGCCTCCAACTGATTCCCAGAGTTAAATTTAAAAAGTATGTAAATCCCTTCTTTCCATTCAAAGTCCCAACGGTCATCTCCCCACACCAAAGCTACTTACTGTATGACCTGACTGCAGAGTTCCAGTGACTTGCAAACACAGTGCACAGACACATATACACATGCAAAGTTCCATGATCTCATTTCAGGCACTTAGGGAACCTGCTCATCTTTATGATCAGTTGCAGTGTTCCACGCTCACATGATTCGATTTGCAATGCCTTTTGCCAGTTTCCAGCCTTTACGGATTATTTCAAGCAAAAAAAAAAAAAATGCCCAAAGGAATACATAGATTTTCTTGAGGACTGTGTTGTTCACTTAATAATGACCATGTAACAACGGTACTGTTCATTTAATAATGATCATGGTATTTGCTGAACAACTATGAAAAAAAGTAATAAAATTATGTGAGTGCCTCGACTTACAGCCGTCATGATTTCCAAAAGAAATTCCAGGGTCCATTACAATTGCAACTTGAGGGTACCTGTTTGTATTTTTAGTCTCAGCTACACTATAGCATTAAGTCCCTTGTCCCCTTTTCTAAATGCAGCCTAAGACAATAGTTTTATTCAGTTTTGTTTCTTCCACGCAAACATAAGAACAATGAAATTCACAACAGATTCTGCTCCCCTCAACAACTGCATACTTCAATTCCAAGGAAAGTCATGAGAAATTCTTCCTCTGGGCATTTTCAGATCAGATATGAGAGAACATTCAAGGTCATTCAAGGTATATCCTACACCAGAAATATAACAGGGAAAAACTACTCACGTCTCCCAACTCTTATTGAATAAAAACTCCACCAATTATAACAAAACTCTCAACCAACCAGAGAATGAGACAGATAAAGAGAAGCTTCTGTTGAAGAGAGAAAGGAAAAGCTAGAAAATTGAAGGACTAATTTTGGCATTTTGACTCATTCTGAAAATGAGTGTCATTTCCTACATTATTTAGGCTTTCTCAGAAGCAAGATGGAATCATGCATTAATTAAATCTCATTGCTGGTCAGATAGATCAGCAATGATGAAATATCAAAGAAAAGGATGTTTGTAAGAAATGCTATCAACCTAAAAGAAAATCCATCACCTGTCTTTTGGGAAAAATCTCATTCTCACACCTTTGAAACAAGAAAAATGAGACTGTACAATTGCACTTGGACAGTAAGCAGCCTCTTGGGAGAAAGTTTATGACTACTTTTTTTTTTTTTTTGGTAAAATATTTACTGAAAGTTTGCTAATTACCGAAACTGTGAGTCAAATCATCGATTCCCTTCAACAAGTTAAAAATTATTGATTCCCTTCAACCACAGTTGATTCAATTGTGAGTTGATTCAGACTGCGGATTGGAATCTTCAGATCAAGTCACTTTGATTCCAACTATCAATTTTCTTTGGTAGAAAAATGTGTCAATGCACGTATGACAATCCACTAAATCATCAAACAATTTGAAAGCACCCGGTCAATGTAAGGCAACGAAATGGTCTAAACATTCAGCAGGGTGATTCAGTCAACTCATCAGCCTTGACGCAAAGCTAGGAATTAAAGTTCACACAGACGTAATATTTAACTGGGTGAAGTAAATAAAAAATATAATATTATGACTTTACTTGAGACATGATGGCATTGCTTCTCTCACACTCAAGCATATCCTTGATTCTGACAGCTATTTTCCTTCTGGAGTCATTCTCTTGCTAACTTCTCCTCTGCTAGCCAAGATTTTTCCATTTAAAAGTAATCCGCATTATCCCTATAGTTTGCAAGGTCTTCATTGTAAGGGTCATCTCCCAGTTTCTCTACAGTGTCCAAGAAATGTTTTAGAAAGACTTTAAAAATCACGATAACCTTCCAAGTCATTCAGTCTAAGTTTATTAGAGCTATTCTTGCAAACCCAAGATGTATTAATAATGCTGCCATGCATTTAGAAATATGCTGGGTCTCTGTGGAGGATACAACTTGGTAATATCTTTTTAACCTTTGGCTAAAATTATCTTTTTTTTTCCTAGTGGGTCTAGCCCCATTGATTCTTAGAGACTACTTTAAGTCAACCTGATTTACCAAAAGTTTCATTCTCCCCAGAGGACTTTGCTCTTAGGCTTTGAAAATTCTAGAAATAAATATTTAAGTGGCAGATCTGGGACAGCGATCTTGTGGCATGAGGGTGTTTTCAAATAGGTGTCTGCCAACATTGTGCCACTTCTCTATCACAAGATTGAGTGAGGATGCTTTCTCAAATTTTCATCCAATCTCAAGGGTAAATATCAGCAGAGAGTTATATGTCATAAAGGTATCTTTAAGACATGGAAATACAGGTTGCCAGTGCAGCTACAGAGTATCATGGACTTAGAAGAGAAAACAGCAATAGTAACAGAGCAAGAAACATAAGGAAAGAAATTGAGGGAGATGAAAAATGGTCTAAGAATAAGGTAGTCATTGTCTCAAGAAATCCGGAACCAGATTTATTCAAATCAGTATAAGTTTATTCCATGCTGCCTCTAAACAAGAATCTGAACTACTAACAGTCAAGGTAATTTGGCTGTAGTTAAGAGTCAATGGAATTCATGGTGGGCTGGACATAGATCTCCACAAAGGAACTCCAAGTTAATGACCTTCTTGACCCCTCCCTCATGCTCAGCCTGGTCAACTACATCCTTCTAAAGAAAGGAAACTTTTTTAAAAAAAAACTACAAGGCACCTTTCAACACATTATTAGTTGGCATATGAATATTTTTAGAATAGTACGGTGACCTAGAAGTGAAGACTCGGAAGGCTGAGAGTTCAGTGAGACAGAGAGAGTGGGGGCGGGGAGAGAGATCTCACTATTTCACAAATGTTAGGAAGCACCTGTACCCTTACTTCAATTGTATGAGCCATGCAACCTCTATATAAACTATGCAACACCATCAGTAGGGCATCTGTTTAGAGACAGATGCCCTACTTGATTAATTACAGGCATTAAGGATTAGCAGTTTGTGGTATTTTGCCACTTCTGTGCCATGTTCAGCAATAAAAGGCACTGTGGTGCTTTACAAGTGTAATTTACGGGTAAATTAGAATTATAATTACAATGGCTGCCTAAAAGTCTTTATAATGCTTTTAATATTTATGCTCGATAATACCCATCAGATAATGCAATGCAGAGTGAAACTTACCAAGGAAGGGTGTTCATATCAAAATAAATAGAGGAAAGCAGGTCACAAAAATAAAATAAACTCTTGCCAGAACAGAGTTCTTCTTGACATGTCTGTTATTCCTCTTGGTATTATACTGTAAGATGACCAAATTTCTAAATTCTCATCCGTTACAGAAGTCTGTAAAGTTATTGATGTATCTGCAGAGATACAAGTCTATGGCGGAACAAAAGTAGTTTTGTTCCATGCAAATGTATAGTATATATTGCATTTAGTTAACATTTTTCTCTTTTCATTCTTTCTTTCACCTATTTTGGAGGACATCAATGAAAGAGGAGAGGAGAGGAAAATGAATATTGAGAGGTAATGTACTGCTAACATTCATGAATAAGAACTGGCTTGCAGATTCAGAACACCTTCTAGCAAGTTCTTGCCCCTTTTCCTTTCCATCAAATCTTCCATCATTAAGCAATGCAGTCATTAAGTTAGTTGGGCCTGATTTTATATCCTTTTTTGCCATGGTCATTAAGTGAATCCATCTTCCCTATTTCCAATATTAACTGACTATTATCCTTAAGCATTGCTTATTGGAAGATAATTGTGCTTCTCAATACCTATTTTTTTAATCCTCCACCAGATTTGCAATATCATTAATTAATCATTGAGACATTTTACACAAAAAAAAAAAATTGAGGAAAAAAATCAGAAACATCTCCTCCTCCCAAAAAGCATAATAATTAAGGAGGCATACCAGATGCTGGCAAAACTTTCACTTCTGCAAGTCAAAATGATTACAGATTAAATGCTTTACAATAAGAAAAGCTACAATCAGAGCAAGGAGGAAGGGATGCATTGATAACATGGTATCATCTTTATCTGTAATAGAATCTGTAACTTTCACACTGCAACAATTGTGAAAATGTATCCCGGAACTACAACTTGCTTTTCTTTCACATGACATGTTGACTTTCCTTTTTTTGCTTGTTCTGCTAATTGCCAAAGTTATTTGCAACCCAATATTATTTCCTGCTTTTCACAAGTTTCCAGTGTCTCTAGAGCATCAATATAGCTATGGGGGGGGGAAACGTGACTAATAGCTTTTCTTCGAACCTGCTAGAAGAATGACTGACATTGGTCCCTGGTAACTTACCTAATCTTCATGAAAAGAACTGAAATTTCTCTGGATTTCTGCCAGTTAGTGACCTTGCTTTTCCCTGTGGTTTTTTTTTTTTTTTAAGTCCATCCTTGAACTCTTTCCTCCCATTAACAATCGGGGTTGAGGCCCCTTTTATCTTTTATAATTACTCCAACAGAAGTCCAAGCAATGGCCATCTCTCTCAAAAATAGGTAATGCAGACCTCAAAAAAAACAGCAGCAAGCTGCTTCCCTAATTGATAACCTACTCTGTCATAGTTATCTGAATTTTTTACTTTCCTCTTTTAGGGCTTGTTCTGAATAGTCATCTAGCATTTACACATTTCCAGCATCTCTGCCAATCTAAAAGCCAGCTGTCATCTGAGTTTGAATACTGATATGAATTCCTGAATGCAGAAATGGGCCATGGCTTATATATTCAGAAGAACCCCTTAATGCCTCGCCTCCTACAGAGAGGGCAAACAATGTCCTTTTAAAAACAACAAAGGCAAAACTCTGGGGGACAAGAAGCAAGAAATAAGCGGGGTTTATCATTCCCCAAAATATGATGAACAGCTGGAATAATTCCAAGAATCTGGGGAATATCCAGAGACTAAGAAACCAAAGAGGTTTTTTTTACTTTGGAATTCAGATTATAGCCAAAACATAATGTTGAAAGTCTTCTCTGTCCCAAGTTCACCAAGGATGCAAGAGGCTACTTAAAATATAACATTTAGTAGCTTGGATTGGACCCTTTCAAGAGGAATAAAGGAAGTGGAAATCCTAGCTGGGACTAGACATACTTGCACATGAGACTTAGCTGAATATACAGTAGCTTCAGTGGTGCTAGGCTATGTTGTGCTCCTCTGGTGAAGTCCCAAAGGTGCTTTTCCAAAAGGTAATTGGACTTTCTTGAGGTTTTTTTCCTTTTAAAATGTTTCACTTCTCATCTAAGAAGTTTCTTCAGTTCTTCAGTTTTAGAAATCAAGAAGTTTCTTGGATGAGAAGTGAAACATTTGCAAATCTAAATCCCCCCAAAAATCTGGTTGCCTTTTTGGGAAAGCACTTTTGGGACAACCATGACTTGGATTATTGAGAATCTCCATAGAAATGAAGTGGAAAAAAAATTGAACTGAAGTCACTGCATTTCGCATAATTTTGGTACACACTGCTTTTGGTGGAGCTGTGGAAAACCATGACACTAGATACTTTAAAATACTTGACTTATTCAGTACTTTTGCCCTTTATCCTCCAGGCATACATTGCAGCTCTGTTTGCAAAGATTGGGATCTTAATTTTACTATAGTTGATTTCAAGAGCTTCCTCAGAGAGGTAATTGGCTAGAGCATTCAAGGCTCATTTTACTCCAATTAACTTTGGTGGCAGAAGTACTATGTCATCTGCATACAACAAAGTTGCAATATGTCTGTTTGCTAGTTTTGGGGGGTGAAGTTCTAATTGATTTATTTTGACTACGAGTGGATTTATGTATAGATTAAACAGCAGGAGAGATAAAATACATCCCTGCCTCACTCCTCTGTAATTTTGAATTTCATTAGTGCGGTGGCCTTGCATGCTGCAACAAACTTTGATTGTAAAATTCTTACAAAGATTATGCATAAGCAACAGTAACCATCTATCAATGGTAGTAATCATAAGTTTAGTCCATAGCCTTGCTCTGGAAACTAGATTGAATGTGGACCTAAAATCAATAAAGGCAGTATATATTATCGAGTCTGTTTTAGATACATAATTTTTTACCAAGTGTTTTAATATAAGACCATGTCCACAGATAAAATGTCTGGTCCTAAAGCCCAATTCCTCATTTGTCAATGGATGTTCTAGATTGATAGACAGTCAACTAATGTGTTGGTTGGCATAGTACTTACTGGTTATATTTAAAAGGCTAATAGGCCTATAATTATCAGCCATGTCTAGGGCGTCCTTTTTATAAATGGACACTATGATAGGTAAACCTGAGTTCTCTGAAATTTGTGCAGTATGGTCCATATAAGTAAACAGGGAAGGAAGACTGGGGTCTTACTTTATATATTGTGTCATTTAGTCCCAATTCTACTCTCTGCTGAAGATGCTGTCTAGCACTGGACAGCATCTCAAACTCTTGCAGAATAATAGAATAGAATAGAATTCTTTATTGGCCAAGTGTGATTGGACAAACAAGAAATTTGTCATTGGTGCATATGCTCTCAGTCAGTGGTGGGATTCAAAAAAAATTACTACTGGTTCTGTGGGTATGGCTTGGTGGGCATGGAAGGGGAAGGATACTGCAAAATCTCCATTCCCTTCCCTCTCCTGGGGAAAGGTTACTGCAAAATCCCATTCCCTCCCCACCCCACTTTCCAGCTCCATTCTCCTGTGCAGGGCAACCAAAGAAGACCCAGCCAATCAGCTGGGACTTGGGAGGCAGAGAATAGATGGGGTGGGGGGGCAGGGCCAGTCAGAGGCGGTATTTGCCGGTTCTCCGAACTACTCAAAATTTCTGCTACCGGTTCTCCAGAACTGGTCAGGACCTGCTGAATACCACCTCTGCTCTCAGTGTACATAAAAGAAAAAAAATACATTCATCAAGAATCATAAGATACAATACTTAGTGATAGTCATAGGTTACTAAATGAGCAATCAAATCATGCTAGGAAACAAATAAAACAATATACATTGTAAAGATACAAGCAACACGGTTATAGTGAGAAAACTTCAGTTCTTCTTTGCAAGAAGAAATCTTGCTCCAATAAGGAGTGGAGATCTAAAACTTCAACAGTGAAAGGAAGAACTAAAATAAACTTTACAACATTACCAACATTTATCCAAGTTAAGAAAGTTTTCCCACACACCTATGCATTAAACGCAAAACCAAGAAATCAGTCTCTGTTATAGTTTTACTCTGACACACACTATATATTTTTCAAGATTTCTTCTTTATTTCCTTTTTAACCATTACTAGGCAGAAGCGGGGAATGGGATCTCAACAGCCATAAACAGAGCAAACATCCTCAATATTTCTCTGTTTTATTTATTAATTCACTTTGGGCACTTCTAAAGAGCTTTAGGTCCATTGGGATAAAAGGTGCACTCTAAATGCAAGCAATGAATCTTGTATCTGGCTTCTAAGCCCTCCCTACTTATAAGTAAAGTTGCCTTAATGATTAACTGGCTGGCACCATGCTCATTTCTGTCAAAAGGCTTGAGGCATCACAAAGACAGGATTACAGTTTCATTCCATGATCAAAGAGCAAGGTGAACTCCCTTGCAAGGCGAAGTGAAAGAAAGGGAGAATTGTGGGGCAGGCAGGATTCGCTCAACTGCAAATCTTTGGACAGCAGATACAAGAAATAAAGATACAGGAAATAAATATATTTTGGGTAGATCACAGGGAACAATAATTTCCTTACACTACCAACAAGATTTGCTGAGGCAGTATAAGAGAGCCACAGCTGAGTAGTAGAAAGCATACACTTAGCACACAAAAGGTCTCAGATTCAACCCCCAGCTTGGTCTGGGGATGCAGGATATACAGCCTCTCTGGCCAAAATAGGCTTGTTGGCCCAATGGTCTGATTGAGGATGCAGCAGCTTGACCATCTGTCTAAGGCTCAGGACATGCCAAATTTGATTTCCAAGCAGATGAATGCTGTCTTGAAATCTGCCTTGCAATTTCTCAGAAGGTTTGCACTCCACAGCGGCAAATATTCTGCAGCGCTGCCCATGCTAACTAAGGTTGATGAGACCTATACTTCACAGATATCTAGAGCTACAGTATAATCCAATTTTTGTACTTTGAGAAACTTCCAAGATCCCACAACTGAACTTCAGTAATGCTGATCTCCATTGCCAAGATCTACCATATGAGAAGGAAATACAGATGGAAATGGACATGCTAGACCAGGGGTGTCAAACTTGATTTCATTGAGGGCCACATCAGGGTTGTGTTTGACTTTGGGATGGGGGTTGTGTGACCAGGGGTGTGTGGCCAGCTCGACGTCACTCGTGTCGCGGGCGCCTGTGATCGCCTGAGTGCTCTGCCAGCAAAAAAAAAAGACTCCCGAGCTCCATTTTCAGCTGCAACGGCCTCCTGTAACCTTTTAGTAGCAAAAACAGAGCTCAAGAGTCTGCGGCCCTCGCAAGTTCTGTTTTCACTGGCAGAGGCACCATGGTCCACCCCTTTACTGTTTCCAGAGTGGCTGGATCTAAGCACCCCACGGCAGTGATGGGATTCAAATTGTTACATTTGGCGGAGCTGAGCGGGAACCAAAGTTCGTTCCCATTGGCTGAGCCATCTGACAGCGAGCGATATAAAAGCGAGCTGTCAGACCGCGTCAACTGTTGCTCGTTCAGCCAACCCGCGCATTCAGTGGCTACCGTGGCAACCAGTTAATAGTTAATGGTTAATAAAAAGTTAAACTTATCAAGATCATGGACATCGTTTGTGCCTCACAAAACAAATATTTTTGCCACCGGTTCAGTGGGCACTCTTGGTGGGCACTCTTTGAGCATGTGCACATACTTTGCATGCACGCGCATGCCGAATACATACTTTGCGCAGGCACAGAGGCATTCTAACTCACCTCCTGCAAGCGTGCATCATCCTGGTCACTTCAGCAGCTGCCGTGCGGCACTCTTTCTGTGCCGCGCAAAGCAGCTGTGCTTCAAATTCAGAGGATAAAGATGAGTATCGGAGCCCGGGCAGGCAGGTGGGCCCAACAGCAGAGTGGCGGAGAGAACTGGTTCGATCTCCGCTGCTCATCGCTGCTACCGGCTCGCCAGAACCGGGCCAAACCGGTAGAATACCACCACTGCCCCATGGGCCAGATCTGGCCTCCGGGCCTTGAGTACAACACCCCTGTGCTAGACCATGCCAAAATTAACGCATCTATTTTATATTCTCTTCCTCTCAAAGCACAGAAAGTCCAGCATTTTTGTGGGCTCCCCAGTGACATTAATACACTACTACCATGTCCCCTTAGATTTTCAAATTACATTTGAATTTATTTATTTATTTTTTTGCCAAGAATGAATCTCTTAGGCTACAATTCTCTAAAATACTAGACAGGACAAGAAGTAACGGGTGGAAGACCATTAAATAAAAATTCAACTTACAACTAAGAATTTTTTTTCCTGACAGTCATAATTAATCAGTGGAAAAGCTTGCTCCAGAATTTATGGGTGCTCCATCACTGGAGTTTTTGAAGCAGAGATTGGACAGCCTTTGGTCCAGAATGGGATAGGGTCTCCTGCTTAAGCAGCAGGAGCTAGAAAACTTCTAAGGTTCCTTCTAATTCTGTTGTTCTATGTTGTATGTCCAATTCCACATCCTTGTTGATCATCTAAAACCTTTCAGAATCTCCCACTTCAGCCCCAGCATTTCTTGTTACTGGATATGTTTAATTTGAGATACCATTACAAATCATCAACATTATTTGAAACACAAGGAAAGCTCTCTGAAAACAACTGAATTGACAACATGACCTGTACACCTTAATATCAATATCTTCTCATTTCAAAATGCTTCCTCTTTTTGTTTCCCATTATAGTGACTCTGGCATGTAGTATCAACTGCCATTTCCTGGGCTGGGAACTTGACTGCATCTGCAGTTAATTGTTTGGTGTGGCTGACTGTTTTTATCAGACTGGCTGGATAAATGCCTCTGTTTTCTCATGGCTGTGTTGTTATTTCTCTGGTATTCTTTATTTGGAATGCTGTCTGAGTTTACGCAAAGAGATGTGGCATAAAAATGGTTGAGGAAACAAAACAAATAACTGGCTGATTTGGCGCCAGCGATAATTGTCAGAAAACATGGGTGAAGGAAGCAATTGCAGTAGATCAAATCTGAAGTTCCCTTTTCAAGGGCTGCTTCACTCATTTTTAAATTTTGGAGCAGTGAATTGTCACAAGTAGCATGCTCCCATTTATATTTACAAGTAAATGCTCAGCAACAGCCCTATTAGAGCTCTCATCTGTTTCCTTGAAGCTGGATCAAGCAGTGAAGGGAGATTAAATTTTTCATGGGTGATGTCACCTCCATAGACTCCAGCAACCTAAATGGTCACCCAGAGATGTTCTGCGAAGCTGTGGAAACCGTTTATAGTAGCACAGTGATCCTTCAGATAAATGTGTGCCCTTCCCTGTGCACTCGGTTGATACTGTTTTAAAAGGTTTAAATTGGTTTTAAAGTTCTGCCTAATTTAACACCTACTGCTGAATGGAACTTTAACTACCCTAGTTCTTGAAGAAAATCAGAATTGTTGCTAAGTCTAAAGGACATTCATGTAGCTCCTATGGAAGGAAGGAAGGGAGGGAGGGAGGGAGGGAGGGAGGGAGGGAGGGAGGAAGGAAGGAAGGAAGGAAGGAAGGAAGGAAGGAAGGAAGGAAGGAAGGAAGGAAGGAAGGAAGGAAGGAAGGAAGAAGATAAGGTAGAAAGAAGGAGAAGGAGAAAGAAGGGAGGGAGGGAGAGAGGGAGGGAGATGGAAGAAAGAAGATAAGGTGGAAAGAATGAGAAGGAGAAAGAAGGAAGGAAGGAAGGAAGGAAGGAAGGAGGGAGGAGGAAGGAAGGAAGGAAGGAAGAAGATAAGGTAGAAAGAAGGAGAAGGAGAAAGAAGGGAGGGAGGGAGGGAGATGGAGGAGGAAGAAGATGAAGGTGGAAAGAATGAGAAGGAGAAAGAAGGAAGGAAGGAAGGAAGGAAGGAAGGAAGGAAGGAAGGAAGGAAGGAAGGAAGGAAGGAAGGAAGGAAGGAAGGAAGGAAGGAAGGAAGGAAGGAAAGACAGAATACTGTATTTATATTGTTTAAAGTCCAATCCTAGGGTTTTTGAAGCCATTATCTTATTATTGCTTGGTTTTTCTCCTCTGACATTTGACACCTTCTCTTACTTTTTCCACCAGCCTCAGCAACTGCCACTTTCCAAGGTTAGAAAACCCCAGAACACTACTCTGATAGAAATTACCTCCTCAAGGAACTCTTCATAAGCAGGAAGCATACGAGTTAACATTGTGCACAGCAGCACTGAAACACTTAAGAGATTTGGTGGCCTTGAAACAGATTTCTAAAATGTTCATGTCAATTATGTATCATTATCAACACCAACAGCTTAAATACAGCCACTGTCAGGAGACTCCCATTCCCACGATGCACTCCCATTGCAAAACATACTTATTTACATAATCGCAAATCAGGGAGAAACAACGACCAACGTGCTTGTTATTCATTTGTTCAAAATGTAAATCTTAATTCTATTTTGGTTCAATTGTATATACATTGTATTTATGCAGTGCCGAAAACAGCATTTCATTTTAACCAATGAACTCTACTTATTGCAGCAGCTGGCGGAGAGCATTGAGTAGGTTCTATATAACAGACCCCTATCATTATGAAAAAAAATGTCCAACACATTCACCAAAAATAATTATTATGGTTTCTGGGTCCAAAAGAGTGAGAACAAGAAATGTTACATTTATCTGAAGAAAGTTGCCAACACTGAAATCCCATTAAAAAAGAAATAGGCTCGGTTATGATTCTAGGGACATATATTGCCCTTGGGTTAATTCTGAAACTTCCTGTAAGCAAACAATTCAGATCTCTGGCATGAGTGTCTGTCCTCTCTTGAGAGAGAGAGAGAGAGAGAGAGAGAGAGAGAGAGAGAGAGAGAGAGAGAGAGAGAGAGAGAGAGATAAAAGAGAGAGAGAAATAGAAAAATGGAATGCCAGGAATTCTCTGGTTTTGATACAGATCTCAATAGAAATATACTCGATAAAAGTTTTTTACAACTGGGAAAATGAAATTTCTAGAATGCTACTAAGCATCGATCCTAACCATTTACAAAAACTAGCAAAAAGAAGCTGGACATGGAACCACTCCTCTTAAACTCTAAAACCTGAATTAGTGCCTCCATTTATATATTGAAGCAGTAAATATAATAACACCTATACGGTTCTATCACATCATATCACTTCTGATGTTTGCCCAGCGATCTCTCATCTAAAAAAGCATCAGTCAGTTTAAGTTGTCCAGAGTGGAATTCCAAATAATATACACACAAACTAGAATGGACAGGAAAAAAGCTGCATGGGGCTAAAAATTGTATCTGAACCATCTCTCTTCACACAGAAGCAATACAAAAACTTAATGAAGAAGGCACTTAAAATCAAACCCTCGCTTTAATGCAATGCAACAGAAATGGCATCGAGGCAACCCAGAAATGTCCAAAGTGCTTTCCCAGGAGAGGGGGGAGAAATGGAAGTTCCAGGCAAAGAAACAAGAGAAATTGTTGAGTTTTTTCTCACTGTCTTTTAAGAAGCAGAGGTGGATTGAGCATGAAGGACTGCCACAGGCAATGAATTTCAGATCCGAAAGGAAGCAATGCTCAAAGCAAAAAGCTATTCAAAAAGGGTTCCCATGTTTGTCAGAACAGTGAAGGTCAAAAAACCCTCCACCACAGCCAGACTTTTACAATAAACCTTTACAAAGCTGCAAAATATTGGTCTGCTGATAATTCTGCTCTAACCGCTGAAATAAGCCATAAGGGAAGCATGGCTTTTATCAAGCAAGAACTGTAGCTCAGCGACAAAGCATACAGTAGACAGTCCACTTGCTGAGGGGTCCCAAGTGCCTTTACTTCCTCTCAAGATTTCCAGCTCTTGAACTTAACACTGCATGGCAGGACACTCTTCTCAGGAATCCTCAGAGAAAGATCAAGCTGCTCAGTATTCATGGTTCTTCTGGCCAGAGGGCACAACTTCGCCTTCATCCTTGGACTCAAAAGATGAATCCCGAGTAAAATGTCCTCTCTCCAACCTTGCGATACTCTGAGACTGGAAAAAAAATCAGTTGAAGGTCCGTTAAGAAGACATAGAGTTTCTCAGTAAAAGTGAGATGACCATAAGATAAGCTTTGGCTGTCTACGTAGGCCTGAAGGGTTATGCAGACTTCTCTGGCACGGCGGGTCAGGGAACATACACACCTGTCGTTTGGGGATGGTTGCATAGGTGTTTCGTTTACATTTCTGTGAATGCAAAGTTCTGTCTAGGGGGTCACTCAAACAGCAAAGCATGGAAGCAGGAAGCTGGACCAACCAATTGGCGTGCAGGACTCACACCTCTGTGCAATGCGTAATCGGGTTTTGGGAGGTATGAGCATCAGCTCATCTGCAGCCATCTGCAATTACCCACAAGGGGGAGCTTCAAAAATTTTAGCAAAGGATTCTCTGCCTGGTTGCTGGGGGGGGGAGCATGGCCATGATGGGCGCTTGGTTTTAACCAATCGCGGCAGACTCTTAGCGAGCCAATCATAAACACCCAGGCTGACCAATCAGGTAGCGGTTAACACAGACCAATAGGAATGCAGGGTTTCAAGCCTGCTAATATGGAACATTGGCCTTCTGCACCATGGTGTGTGTGGGGGGGTGTTTTTGCCCTCCCTGGGCCCTGGAAGCTTTCTTTGAGCCTCCAGGAGAGCAAAAACAGCCTCCGCGGGCTCGAGACACTCTCTGGAAGCTGGAAACAGGCCCATTTCCGGCCTTCTCAAACTTCCAGGAGGCCCGTTTTTTTTGCCCTCCTCAAGCCTCCATGCGCACTTACCTGCATCTAAAACAGGCCGCGTGGAGACTCCTGGGAGGGGAGGGGCTGGGTGGGCAGAGCCAGTCAGGAGTGGGATTTGGGGTTCTCCAAGCTGCTCAGTATCTTAGCTAGGGACTCTCCCGAGCCTCTGCAAATCCCCAGCATCCCACCCCTGCTTACCCATCAATCCCTCCATAGCATAGCTGTGCAGTGATAGCTACGGGCAATTGCAGGCAACTCTAAAGCAGCCGTGTGTTGCTAAGAAAACATTCTTCAATTATAGGAGTGAAACTCAGCTGCTGGGGTAGATGTGGAGCTGTCCATGATTCTACTTTCCCCATTTATCATTAGCCTTTGTCATTAGGGGACCACACTGCTGATTGTCTTATCTTCAGTTTCTCCTGCAAGGGTCTCCAGTATCCCAAAAGCATGCCACTTTTCATTATCTCTGGGAGAAGACAGCTATATGAATATCAGTCACAGCTGATAAGGTAGTATTGAGCAGCTCAGGCAAAAAAGACTGACTTCATATTATCTTTGTTTGTTTGTTTGTTTTAAAAAAAAAACCATCCATAACAGATCTACCTATAACCATGAATGTCAAGATTTCAGGGTATTCTAAAATTCCAGCACTGTAACACATTTATTCTCTTTAGCTTCCATAACCAACCAATCCCTCCATCAAATCTTTTGTACAGTCATAAGCTTGTGTGACCAAAATGAAGAGTTGAGTTGCGAGTTGGAGAGGTTGCAAAGCGGGAAAGGGAGTGTCTCAATGAATATATAAGGAAATTATATTCATTCTCTTCCTGTGATCTAATAAAAGGCAAAGTTGCTGTCTCCGTAGACTGTAAGTTCATTGAAGTGCCACTAAACTCTTTTGAACATAACTTTTGATTGAACTGAAGCCAAGCTCTAAATTCAAAGCTATCGGTGATTACAGAGAATTTACTACCTAAGATCATATCTGAATCAAAATCAATATATTGACCTCCACCCCCATGACTAGACTAAAGAATTTTCTTAATTCAATCAAATATTGTATTGCACTGAGCTGCTACAAAAATCATTTTAAATACAGCAAATTGCATATGCTAAAATAATCAACAATTAGCTCTAGGAAGAGCATAAAACTTGAAGTTTTGAAGGAAAAAAAACCCTGTGTAAATAGCACAGATGCCAATCTCTCTAAAGAAAGAGGACACTATTAAAAACCTATATCTGAAAAAAAAAAAACCACTATTTGTTCCCATTAATGTCATCTATATTTTGGGGCCCCCGGGGAATATAAAATGGGCAAGACACTTAATGAGTATATTTCTCACCAAACACAGACAGTTACTAAGTCTGTGCCAGTCTTTCGGGGATGTACTTGTAAAGGGTCCCTCTGGACCCACTTCTCCAAGCCATAAAGCAGCTGCTTGGAGGCCATCTTGAAGTTCTCCAGGTGAAAATACATTCTGGGCATGTAGACACACATGGCAAAACAACACAGGGAAGGCCTCAAAGCGGTCATGCCAAGCTTTCCAGCAACAGCAGCTGCATCTGCTTTGCAGCTTCAAGGAATGGACCCGGAGGAGCACTTTGGCTGTCAAATCCTTGGCAGCAACCTAATTGTTAGGAATAGCAGCCCTCTAAAAACACAGTAGGCATTCCATGCATCCTAAACTGGTAAAAATGTTCCTCACAGTAGGAAAGTCTGCAAAACACCATCTTTATTTTAAATCAACACAAAGCAAGGAGACTTTCCGTTGGCACTCGTCCTTCCTTTGTCCCACTCACAGCTTTAAATCAGCTCTGGGAAGACCTCAGTCCTTTCTATGTGGAAAGGCGATTCTGCAATTAATTTCTGCTTTGATGATAGATGATTATAATCTTTTACGTTGTTCTACACTTTCGTTTCAAATATCTTGTAGGCAATTGAAAAGATAACCCATAATTCTATAGCCACCAAGAAATGCTTACAGTTTGAAACAAATTGAAGAGCCAATCCATTAAAGGGAGTCAAATCTCAGAGTTAAATGACGGTATCATCCAACATAGAGTATATAGAATTTAAAGCACTTTATTTAAAAGGCAAATACTTTCTTAAAAGAGCAGGTGGAAACAACTATATAACTCCCAGGACAGATTTCCTTAAGATAGAATAAACACCATGTAGTCTCTTATATCTATCAAATCTTTTAATTTTAAACTCAGGCCCACCTCCGTTGGTATAAGCAATCTTCACTTCAACCCTCTAAGATTCCAAAAGTACAAAGTGGAAGTTTAAATTAAGCCTGGAAATGTTCCAGCCAAAAAACAGATGATGGTGTCCAGTTGCTGGAATGTGCTTAAGTGGGGATGCATTTTAAGATGATGTAGAAACTTCATCAGAAACAGAATCCATCTTCTAAATACTCTGGTGCTTGTATCACATCATTTCTGTGTGTATGATGTCCATACATAGACCAAGTATAATGCAGCCATAAATCAAAGCTGTTTGATGCAGCTCCCAGTGCCATCCGGAAGTTATCATTTTCAATGTTTTCTTTTACCAACAGCGGGGAAAATATATGAAGATTATATTGAAGATATTTAATTTTAATTTGGAATGGGAATGGAACAGAACGGAAGAGAACAGAACAGAACAGAACAGAATAACATCATGGTGACCAAAACACTGGATGCAGTATTTCAAGTGTGGTCTTACATTATAAACTAAAAGTGGTATTAACACTTTGTGTGGTCTTGATACTATCCCCCTGTTCATGCAGCCTAGAACTGTTTTGAATTAATTAAATTTTAATTAAATACAAAGCCAAGCCAGTCTGGTACAATGGCTAAGGCTAAGAATTGGGAGATCATGAGCTCTAGTCATCTGGGTGACCTGGGGCCAGTTACTCCTCCCTCTCTCTCTCTTAAGTCCCTTCTCTCTCTCTCTCCCTCCCTCCCTCTCTCTCTCTCTCCCCTGAGAAAGATGCAGTGGTAAATCACTTATGAACTCTTGCAAAGAAAATTGCAGAAGACTCATAGAGGCAGCCATCAGGAATTTAAAAAACTGACTCTAAGATGCACATGCGCACACACAAAGCAAAATTGAGTTTTTGTTCCTGCCTTACACCCTTTAAAAAAATCTAATGCAAATAAATCCTGCTGAGAGTTCTAGCTGATATACCTAATGCTGTTGTTAAAAGGTACCCTTGACTATAATTGCCACCTGTTGTTCCAGAAGTCTCCAAACTCTTTTATTTCAAAATAAATCTAATCTCATCAGACAAGGTAGCTATAGCTGTCCTCAACAACTTTAGCAATTGTTCTCCATTGTATTAACTCAACTCTCACCCATAGACGGCAGCCAAGCTAATCATTATTATTATCAAGGGTTCTGAATTACTCTCCTTAGATAATGGCTGTAGTTAATCAACAGTCCAAAGCCACAAAGGGTTTTGTAACTTAGCAGAACCAAGAATGCACTATAAATAATAGAATCTCTTCTGCTTCTGACAACGAGCTTTTTTATTTATTATTATTCCATATTGTTATGGGTTGGTTACAATGTAAATGAAATATTGGCTTATTGGCTTGGGTTGTTTTTCTTTTTCTTTTCTTTTCTTTTTTCTTTTGTTCTTTCTTAATGCACACATTTGGAGAGCCCATAGATTTACATATCCTTCCTGAATATTCATTGGTTCCTTCTTTGAAAAACTGCTTGAAAAATTAACCAGTTTGAGCTTCTCCTCTTCCACAGATCATTAAGCATGCTGAGAAGATAAACTAATTCCTGACCTTTATGAGGAATTGGTTTGAGGTGTTTATCATTCCAGAGCCACCGAATAAAGGCAATTCAGAAGGAACAAAAATTTAGAGATTATAATGAGAAAGATATTTCTTACAGAAAACATTGTTTCTGCAGACTCCTTGAAAAAAAGTTAAACGATTAATAGATGGATCAGATCTATTAGTAAGTTTGAAAAATGATTTTTTCCCCTCAATAATATTGAGTGATTAGGATGTCCCATTGCACATGGATGGTCTTTTTTTTCACCACTATATATGAATTATGTCATTCATTTTTTCAAGATTTTGATTATCCATGGGGTACAGACACGTGGGGTAACAACTCTCAGCAGCACAAACCAGAATCTCATCCAAATTAGTTTAATACTATCATGACTACCATCAGCACCTCTCAGTAAGCAGGTCCAAAGCACCCAAACACCTTTTCTGTTACTGAAAACAGAACAAATACCCTCCTCATTGCAGGAATCCAATTTAAAGAATCCCAGATAAGTGTATGCCTAGTTTTTGCTTGAACACATATGATAACTGGGAATGTATAATCTCTTGGGCTAATTAGCTTCATTGATCAATCACTCTTACTGTGAAGACTTCAGGAATTTGTTTTCCTGAAATTTAAGATTGTTACTCTCTGTCCTGCATTTTATTTGATTTATTAATTTATACGGTACTTCATGGTTCTAAGCAATCCATCTCCCTCAAAGGGGCTGTTTTTTTGGAGCAATATTTTGGAGCAATCATGAATATGATTTTCTCATATGTAACATCCTGCAGATACTTGAATAAGTTTTCATATTATTCCTTGGTAATTTTTATTTAAATAAACCCAACCATCTCCTAACACTTCCATAAAACAAGGCTTAGTTTCTAGTCCCAAGATCATCCACATTGCCCTATGTATCTATTCTAAGCACTCTACCCTTTCTTAAACTATGTTGCCTAGAAGTAAACATGGAATGAGTCCCATACCTATGTCCTATTCATGCAAGCCATGCATTCCCATCCTATTTTTTTTCCTAAGTGCATAACTTTATATTTCCATTTTGTTACTTTCAGTCAATTTCTCTAAACTTTCAAGATGATTTTGTTTCTAACTTGCATAGACATAGGCATTCCATCCAGGTATATGTCCGCTATACTTTTAATAAGTTTTATCTCCATCTCTTCCTTCAAATCATTAATTCATGGTTGGAGAAGACCAGCAATGTCTATGACCCAACCCTGTAGAATCCCATTGTATATGTCACTCCATTTTGATAAGGAATTACAAATTAGTATTGTCCACATACAACATTTAAGCCATAGGTGTGTCATTGGTCTGTCACCCACAACATGCCATATAGCCCATGCCTAAGTAACATGTTAATTCTACTATCATGTGATACTTCATCAAATGCTTTCCTACAGTTATATTTTGTATTCACAGCAATCTCATAGCCCACTAAGCAAGTTACCAAATCAAACCAAGAAACAAGATTAGTTTAATCCTATTTTTTTCTTTACAAAGCCATGGTGACTTCTGTCATCTGCACATTGGTTCATAATACTATTCTCCGAGATTCCTCAAGATAATAAACAAAAGTTTGGCCAGATCATCAACAACAACGCAGGATGTATTTTATCTAGCCTGTCGACTGGAATTCATTCAAGGGCAGTAACTAGTTCCTTTCAAGTTCAGTTTTTAATCTTCCTCCTTTGAGCCAATTCCCCACAATTGCCTGGAAGAATATATTTTGTATTTTCCCTGGCTTCCCACACTCCAATATAATTACAATGGAAGATATAATGACGGAAGTCTTCTTATGATATTGCTGCCAGCATCCACCACAAAGGAAATTCAAACTAAATTCTCAAGCATCCTGTAAAGAAGGAAGGAAAGCAAAAGCCTCTTTCAAGCAAAATATAATATTTTAAACATTTACAGTAGAGATGTTGGCTCAATGTTGCATCTAATAATATCACTGGTTTAGTTTCATGCAAACTTAGAAAGTTTTAAAAGTATAGCCTCTGCCCCATATGTAAAAAAAAAAAAACTGTTTTGCCTCTGTTCTTGATATATTGATAAGAAATTATTAGGTTTAAAAATATTAAAAAGATAAAAACCAACAAAGAAATTTGCAGAGGCCATTATTTCTCTTAAATAAATTCAAAACTTCTGTATCATTGACTTGGCTGGCATCTGTTATATTACCCAAATATAATGCAACTGGTTTTCTTACTGACAGGTTGAACAAAGTGGTTTGAACCACTTTTATTTTGTAATTCTACCTAGAAATTATTTACCCTACCAGTAGCTGTAGTTTTTCTTCTTTTCTTCTTTTTTAAATTCATCTCTCTATTTTTATGACAAATCCTTGAGGTTTTTTCCTATTCTTTCTTACTGACATCCTACAATAAAAGTTTTAGGCTAAGCTTTACAAAAAGAGAAATCTTAGCTCAGTGCTGGTTAGAACGATGATGGTGTTATCTGAAAACTGTAATTCAGGTAAAAAGCGATAGGAATAGCAAAACAAAAACAAAAAAATCCCCCACCCTTGCATTCTTGGTTTGTGATTTCATGAATAAGTAAAAATGAAGCTTGCCATACATTTTTCTTTTTTTTTCAAACATTAGCAAAACTGTAAGATTTTAATGTTCCAAACCACTGTGGTAAGCAAATCAATGATATATCTACTTCTTGAGGGGAGGGAAGTAACATAATAGGACAAGACGTCTCCGTGGTCATGTGGCCAGCATGACTAAATGCTGAAGGTGCACAGAACACCGTTACCTTCCCACCAAAGTGGTCCCTATTTTTCTACTTGTATTTTTACATGCTTTTGAACTGCTGGGACAGAAGCTGGAACTAGTAATGGGAGCTCACTCCCTTACACAGTGCTAGGGATTTGAACTTCCGAACTTCCAACCTTTCTGATCAACAAGCTCAGCATCTTAGCCATTGATTAATGGATTTTAAAAAACTAGTGGTCATTAAAGTCACTGGTCCTGGCTTTGAAAATTTGTTGAAAACTTTTTTTTTTCCTCAGAGAGATTTGGAGAAATTAAACAGGTAGATCACTTCAAAGGTATCAATTATTTTACAGAGGCATTTTCAAATATTAGAATCCAGCAGGATTTTTTGTTCTCATCATGTCAAAGAGGAGGAGGAGGCAGATCTGGGAGGAAGGAAGGAAGAGAGAGGGAGAGAAATGGAAGAAAGTCACACTTTGCCACTGAAAATTAGAAATGGAATGTTCCTGAAAACCACCTCAGAAATGGTTACTGACTACAATCATGTCGCTTTAAAGGAACAGGATAAATTATCTGCCAATATCTGTCAAGAATTAGCTATACAAAATGGAGAAAATCTCTCACACTTTCATCAAAGCAATCTTCCAATAATATTACAGGTTCGCTGTATGTCAAGTCAGCCAAAAGGTGCAGTAGCAGATAAGAAGAATGTGTGTTCTGGAGCTTCACATGAGAAATCTGTTCATTTTTAAATTATTCAAATGAAGATTAGCCAGGCTCTTCAATTTATTCAACTATGAACTCAGCTGACTAGTCAGTTTAATGCTGGCCCACAACCAGTATTGACAGAAATCTTGGGATGTGATTTTCAAGAAAGAGATTTACAAGACCTGAATGTCTCATATCTTAATTCCGCACTTTTAAAAAGCTGACAAGTTAGAATACAATATTGCTTGTACTATCTACCAAAAAGTAGTTTACAATTATCCTGGGAGAACTTAGCAATCTTGGTTTCACTTCACCCCCTACAACATTCCCAGTAGAGCAGACAAATTTTGAAGCCAACCAAAATAAATACTAACATAATTCTTTTCAACGGAGCCTGAATGAAAACAAATGGCAAGAAAAAAAAACTGCAAGTAAGGAAATGTATATATTTTAAAACAATTTTGTTTTTGGAGCATGCTATGTCTGTCTCATTTTTTTTTTCCAATTTTATGGGAAATAGCCATTTTGGAACCAAGCACCATATTTAAAATATTGTCATAACTATGGGTAAACATCTCTCAGTCCCTAGCCCTGTTTTTATGCAGGTAGTCCTGAACATACAACCATTTAGCAACCATTTGAAGTTATGACACTGAAAAAAATTGATTTACAACCAGCCTACAACTATTCCAACATCCCTACAGTCATATTATCAAAATTCGGGCACTCGACAACCGGTATGATGGTTGCAGCATCCTGGGGTCATACGATCATTATCTGCAACCTTCCGCAGTTGGCTTCCAAAAAGTAAAGTCAATGGGGGACTCTGGGTTGACTTAATGGCCACATGATTTAGTTAACAACTGCAACAAATGTTCTAAATAAAAATTGGTTGCCGAGTGCTCTCTAGCTGCCTCAACAAAAACTGTGTCCCTTCCTTGAACTCACATAAAATCGGTTCCCAGCGTAACTAATTGAATATTAAGCATAATTCTGGCTAGACAGCTAAACTGCCAGAGGGACTAGGGGACACCAAACAGACACCATGACTGGCCAACAGAATATGGCCATAGTAATCCCCTGGCTGCCAATAAACTCGGTATAGAAGAGGCAAAAATAACAACCGTAGAAGGTCGTATATTAATAAAGGAGAAAAGTAGGTGGGAGTTCCTGGCAGTTTTGAAAAGCTAAACTTTAAGAAAACAAGACATGGAGCCTGAGCTGTGTGGGTTGAGAGAGATATGAGATACTTTAATCTAATTGTAAACATGTTTGTAGATCATATCATAGCATCACAGGCCTATGCATTTATACTCAGTGGGAGTTATGCCCAAGTTAAAAGAGAGAGAAAGAGACAGGGAGGGAGGGGGAAGGAGGGAAGGAGGGAAGGAGAGGTCCTTTGGGTTAAAAAAAGATATACTTGTTGTGCAGTTCATCTGTGGACACAGAGGTGGCTCTGCAGTCCCAGTCTGTAAGTGCAGAATCTGGCACAATGGGGACACTGGAACACCATTGTTTAGTAACTGTGGTTGTTATTCACTGGTGCCAATCATGTTTTTTATCAAGTTTTGGTGGCACCTGTCTTCAGTGCTGATGGCTTCATAGCACAGGGGTCACCAATAGGTTTTATCAGGAGCCACAGCTTATAGTTCTCTTGGCTGGATGTCCCAGTGGCCTAGAGTTTCTCTCATAGCATCTTTGTAGCGATTAATCTCAAGGTCTCTTCACAGACTCCAGTACGCTATAGAGTAAATTGAAATATATATGGTAGTCAACGATTCTGATTATTTATCCTACCCATCTCATTTGGACTCTAATAATCAGAGACTCCGTCCTGATGGACTCCACAAGATCCAAGACAATCAGATTGGCATCTTGCCAACAAATGCTGAGGATAGTATTAATTGCAATACACTATTATTATACATATATAAAAAGCATATTATTACCTGCATGTTCACAAACATGAATCTTTATTACTTTCAGACAACTCGTGAAACTTGTTAACTGTTTCTAGAAATATACTAACAATCTACATGTTTTCTTCAGTCTTCATTGTTGCATGTCCCTGTTTGTCTCCCTAAAACTTTTCACAAAGTGATTGGTTCACTTTGTTCACTAACAATGGGAAGCACTTAGAATCAGAGATTTATAGGGCCTGAAGGGACTTTGAAGGTCTTTTAGTCCACCGCCTCCCGAGGCAGAATTATTCCATCCTGGTTAAATGTGGTGGGATTCAAAAAAATTTACTACCAGTTCTGTGAGGGTGGTTTGGTGGGCATGGTGTCGCTTGGTGGGCATGGCAAGGGAAGGATACTGTAAAATCTCCATTCCCTCTCCTCTCCAGGGGAAGGATACTGCAAAATTCCCATTCCCTCCCCACTCCACTAACCTGCTTCCCAGCTCCGTTCTCCTGTGCAGGGCAACCAAAGAAGACCCAACTGATCAGCTGGGACTTGGGAAGCAGAGAATAGATGGGGGCAGGACCAGTCAGAGGTGGTACTTGCTGGTTCTCCAAACTACTCAAAATTTCTGCTACCGGTTCTCTAGAACTGGTCAGAACCTGCTGAATACCACCTCTGGGTTGTCCGATCTTGAAAACCTCCAATGATGGAGCATCCATAACTCCAGGAAGCAGATTTGTATTTAATGACCTTTTAATGACTCAGATGTTGGTTTCAATTCTGGTTGCTTAACAACGACTCCTTCTATCAAGCTGCTACACTGCTAAAAGTACATCCGCTTACCAATCCAATCCAAGGTTTAAATCCAGACAGGATTTCTGGCAGGAAGGATGGAATATAGGAAGGAATCATGGGTTGTTCCTGAGCTAAACTCCCAACCTGCCAACAGTGGGAAAAGCAGCTCATCAATATCTAAAGGACCACTTGTTCTCCACCCTGGAGCCATTAACCCATCACTTCAACCGGGGTTCCAGCCAGTTTGAAGTGATCTGAAGAGGCTCAGTTACAAGAGAAAAAATAAACAAAGTTGTGTTTCCCTGGGTAGCAAATGAATAAATGCATTTATTTTTTAAAAAAAAGAAAGAAAGAAAGAAAAAGAACGAAAGAAAATGCATTCATAAAGTGTTGACATGTTTCAGGTTAGTGAATCCTCAAACTAAATTTAGAAAACAAGGATCAATAAGATTCACCAACGAGGTGAACACTGTGTATGCGTGCCCGTATAAGTGCCATTTTTCCTACAATCCCTATGGTATTTTAGATGTTGTAAGGAAAGCAAAGTAATGTCAAGAACACAGAAAGATGAGTTTTACAGCATTGGTGCTGCCCTCTGCTGAAGCAAGGAGAAAAAAATAAGCATTCCCTGAGAATCACACTTTGGGTTCATATTACACACTTATACTGGTTATTGAATTAAGCCAGTTTCTAACATGAATTGAAAATTAACAGGCCAAGGCAGAAAAACAGACACAACTAATCAGGTTTTGTGCAAATGCAGCCATCAGCTTCTTGACTGATCCTATTGTGCTGTGCTACAGAGAACTACAAAAATGACCTTAGATAAGGAATGTAAGAGTTAGCAAAACATTAAGGTCAGAAAATGAACATTGGTAAGAAAGGTAACATGATTCTACCTTAATTTCTTTGATATAAGAAGGGAGGAGAAAACCCTGCCAGGCTTTCAAGATTCTCCTATTATAGCCTTCTGTCAACAAAGTTTTAGTATTTGGAAAATCTGTTTCTTTTTCTTTTTTTAACTTTTATTGATTTTTAAAACAAACATAGACAAACAAAACATAAAAACATCAAGCCATCTTCCATATATATATACATACAGTGTGCCGGTTTGTTTACAAATTGTTTTGTGCTTCCATTTCGTGGTCTTCAATTACAACTACATTGTGTATAATCTCGTATTTTCAATCAAATATTAAATACATTAATATCATTATTAATCAATCATTTGACTGGAAAATCTGTTTCTTGATCTGGCCTATCCTGAAGGGATGACCTGTGCAGACATAACCACATAGTTTGAGGGAATCATTTAAGCCGACTCAAGCATTCTGCTCAGTAAAGTTTTTTTTTATAAAAAATACCTCTTTCAGGTGGATTGATTCCCAGAAATCATACGGACTAGAGGTGTTATTCAGCAGGTTCTGACCAGTTCTGGAGAACTTGTAGTGGAAATGTTGAGTAGTTCGGAGAACCAGCAAATCCAACCTCTGATTGGCCCGGCCCCCATCTATTCTCTGCCTCCGAGGTCCCAGCTGATTGGCTGGGTCTTCTTTGGTTGCCCTGCACAGGAGAATGGAGCTGGAAAGCAGGTTAGTGGGGTGGGGAGGGAATGGAGATTTTGCAGTATCCTTCCCCCAGGAGTGGGGAGGGAATGGGATTTTATAGCATCCTTCCCTTGCCATGCCCATCAAACCACACCACGCCCACCAAGCCACGCCCACAGAACCGGTAGTAAAAAATGTTGAATCCCACCACTGACCACGGGCATCTCCATGCTGTTTTCTTGGCAGCGGATCAGAGGGGAATTGCAGGGGCTGAATTCTAGGATGATTTCCCTCCCCACTGCTTCTCTCCTCATTGTAGGAATCCAGATTAAACTATTCTGGAAGATTACTTTCCAGAAATGTGGTAGCACATTGGTTAGAAATTAGAATGCAGTATTGCAGGCTAATTCTGCCCACGACCAGCAGTTCAATCCTGCCTGGCTCAATGTTGAATAAGCCTTCCATCCTTCCGAGGTCAATAAAATGAGGACCTAGATTGTTGGGACAGTAGGCTGATTCTCTAACCCAGGGGTGTCAAACTCATGTCATCACAGAGGTGTCACATAACATATTGGGATCTTTTTCCCCTTCACTAAACCGGGTGCATCTGGCCTGTGGCCCCAGAGTTTGACATCCCTGCTCTAACCCCTTAAGATTGGGCAGTAAAGCACTGTGAAGCAGTATATAAGCCTAAGCGTTATTGCTATTGCTATTTTCTGGAAGATACCTGGAAAAATAGACCCTAGTATTCTCTTCTATGCCTCCTTTTCACTGTCAAGCTACTTCTGTTGATAGGGTATTAACTCCAATAAATTGAAACTTCTAAATATTTAATGAATCCCTTTGATATGACTACTATTAGTATGATAATTGACTGTTTCTTCCAGCATCTTTCAACTTCAGTTTGCTGTTCCCCACTTATGGGACTTTTCCTATTTGTTTTTCATCAGTTCAACTGTGTCACTGAATTGCTACATTTATGAACCACTTTTTAAAAAAGTTTTCAATAATAACGTTTGGTGTGTTGTGTTTTAGGAATCTGCAATTCTATATTTTAGCATCCCACTTTTTCTTTTATTGGAGTTGCTTTGTTATTATTGCTGCATGCCTTTCCCAGGGCACTTGCTAAGCAAAGTAGAATAATTACAAATCAATCCAATAAAGCTCAAAGCACAGTAAATAAATATTCACACTAAAACAACCAGCACAAAAATAATACAGTATAGTTAAAACAATGTCCTGAGATAGAACTGAGTGAATATATATTAACAATAATTTAAAATGTGTCAACTTGGGATAGTCAGTCAACTAGAATGAAATAACCTAATCCTTCACTAGCCCACATAAACTAAATAAAATAAAATAAACTTCTAAAAACTGTTTTAAAAACTGTAAAATTTCCACAGGGATAAAGGAAACTGCATCTGTTTTTAATGGTCTAAAACATTTTATTTTTTAATATTTTTGATTATTTCAATGTTTATTGGGGAGGGGGGGTTATATTGTGCTTTGGATTTTTAATCCTGCCCATAAGTAAAAATAAGTGGATCACATTGGGATGAATTGTAGAGTTGACACAGAAACCTGACTTGTATTTTTTTTTTTTAGTTTATGCCTCTTACTCCATTTTAACAGATAACAGACAATCAGAGTTGGAAGGGACCTTGTAGGTCATCTAGTCCAACCCCACACCCAAGCAGGAGACCCTACACCATTTCTGACAAATGGCAGTCCAGTCTCTTCTTGAAAGTCTCAAGGAAATTTTTGTAACACATGGCCTTATTATTGTTCTGTATTTTGAATTCTGATATGGCCTAATGGCTAATCAACCAATAAAGATAAGACAGAGGCAGTTTACTTAAGGGTCAGAGGGAAAAATTATGAATAAATGCATGAAATGCCTATATGATAGCAAAATTTACCAGCTGTCAATTTGTTACATATGAAGTCCTCCTCCATTAGTAGGGAAAAAGGACTGTATAATGGAGGACAGATTTCTTTGTCCTGGTATAATTTAGACCAGTGTTTCTCAACCATTGCAATCACAATCTGTGGACTTCAACTCCCAGAATTCCCCAGCCAGCCTGAATTCTCAGAATTCTGGGAGTTGAATCCCACACATTGCTCAGGTGGAGAAACACTAAGTTAGATCTTGAAGAGCACAGATGATACTCCTTATTAAGAGAAACAGTTTGATATAGTGGTTAAAGAACTAGGAGACCATGAGTTCTAGTTCCCATGTATGCACAAAGGTAGCTTGGGTGATCTTGGCCCAGACAATCTCTCTCAGCCAGGAGTGGGATTCAAATTTCTTAACAACCGGGTCTGTGGGCATGACCTAATTTTTGGGTGTGGCTTGGTGGTCATGTGACTGCATGAGTGTGGCTTGCTGACTGGGGGTGACTTAGTGGTCACATGACTGGGTGGGTGTGGCTTATATGTAAATATTGTAAATATTTATGTAAATAGTGTGTGTGTGTGTGTGTGTGTGTGTGTGTGTGTATGCATGGTATTCAGCTTTGTTCGGGTATTTTCCCATGTCATTGTAGTTGTGCTTTTAAAGTTGTAGCAAGGTTTCGGCAGAATCTCATCTGCCATCATCAGGCTTCTGTATTGTGTTCGTCTGTGTATATATATATATATATATACATACACACATACATACATACATACACATACACTGGCACGAAGCCGAAAGCACCAGCCTGAGGATGGCGAGTGGGACCTCATTGAAACGTTGCCAAGATACTCTTAAACTTACACGGGAAAAGACCCGAACACACCTAGACCTATATATACATATACATATACATATACATATACATATACATATACAGATACAGATACAGATACAGATACAGATACAGATACAGATACAGATACAGATACAGATACAGATACATACATACATACATACATACATACATACATACATACATACATACATACATACATACATACATATATATATATATATATATATATATATATATATATATATATATATATATGGAGCTTTGGTTATTCGGGTTTTCTCCCGTGTAAGATTGGAAGTATCTAGGCAACGTTTCGATGAAGTCTCATTCATCATCTTCAGGCTTGTGTCTTCCGCTCTGTGCTTCTCAGAGCAGCCTATTGCTGTGCCAGAATGGTTTTTTCTTCATCCTGATTGGTTGGGAGTCTTGGTCTGTGTTTATTGGTCTTGGAGTTTGCTGTGTTCTGCTTGATTGGTGTTTCTAATATCTTCTGTATATGTGTGTGTGTGTGTGTGTGTGTGTGTGTGTGTGTGTATGCAACTTTTACCCAAAATCAGGCAAAGCAGATTGAGTTGCTTGCAGAATCATAGATTCACTCACAGATCTACCTTTCTGCAATCTGCTGCCTGAGTCTGCACTGAAATATAGAAGCTTCAGTCCTAAGGAAGGTTCAGCTCTGCTCTCAGGCCACGTCTCCCCCACCCCCCAATCCCCTGAATACCACCCCTGACTGGGCCTCAGGGTGAAGGCAAAGCAGTATAACAGCAATTTAGATTAGCTAGGAGGGGCCAGTCAGTGGCGCGATTTGCCGGTTCTCCGAACTGCACAGAATCGTAACAACCGGTTCTATAAAACTGGTCCAGACTGGTAGAATCCTACCCCTGCTCTCAGCCCTAGAAAGCCAGCAATGGCACACTACTTCTCAAAATCTTGCCACGAAAACCACAGAGAAACCAGAAGTCAATAGTGACTCGGAGGAACCAGAATAAATAAACAAACAAATAAATGTTCTTTATTAAGATAAAGAGGCTAAAGGAGCTCGAGGAAGAATTGCTGAAATGGAAAAATAACAACTGATAATTACTTAGTCTTACAAAGGAAATTTAGCGCATACGCATGTAAAAAGTTGTCCTGTCTTATCCGCACTTTCTTACTTGCCTTTCAGTAAAATGGGAAGAACCACAATATTCATTCTAAAGTCAAAGAAATGGCTTGGAATGCCCAAGGAAGCTATTTATCAAGTCTTCCCTACCATGATGAGGTTTCAGAAATAATAACAATAGCAACAGCAGTTCTTTTCTCCAAATGCACGATGTGTAAATCATAGGAATGCAGATGACAGACTGCACCAGAAGTTTTCATTTCCTAATAACATTGGCTGGTTAGGAGGATAACAAGAATGTTAACTGCTAATTAGGTTACAGAGTGGATATAATAACAACAAAGAAGATGTTGAAGTGTGCATGGATTCTACACAGTCCTTTGATACCTATTACTTAAATTAGCTATGGTCACTTGTATCCCAAATTAGCTAATAAATCACAGCTTATTTGCAGCCTGAAAAACATATACTATTACAAAACGCTCTTGGTTTTACAGCATATATTCTAGAGCTGAGCAGTAAAACAAATCCAGCCAGACTTCCACTGTCTGAGAGGGCACTGTACAGTAAATTCCTGCTTCATTTGGCTTTATAGCTTCCCACATTTTATCCATGCTGAAAAAAACTTCCTCCGTGGGAATATGCACTGTGTCCAGAGGCAATTTTAAATTCCAATTCTATTTTTTTCCCATGCTAAAAATCAATCCACTTGAAAGCCATGAGAATAGAGTAGAGTAGAGTAGAGTAGAGTAGAGTAGAGTAGAGTAGAGTAGAGTAGAGTAGAGTAGAGTAGAGTAGAGATAGGGTAGGGTAGGGTAGGGTAGGGTAGGGTAGGGAATAGGAATAGAATAGAATAGGGAATAGAATAGGGTAGAATAGAATAGAATAGAATAGAATAGAATAGAATAGAATAGAATAGAATAGAATAGAACAGAATAGAATAGAATAGAATAGAATAGAATAGAATAGAATAGAATAGAATAGAATAGAATAATTCTTTATTGGCCACACAAGGAATTTGTCTCAGTACAAATGCTCCCAGTGTACATAATAAGAAAAGTTACATTCATCAAGAGTCAAGAATCATAAGGTACAACACTTAATGATAGTCATAGGGTAGAATAAGCAATCAAATCATACTAGGAAACAGTTAATATAAATCATAAGGATGCAAGCAACACAGTCACACAGTCACAAGTGGGAGGGAATGGGTGATAAGGAACAATGAGAGGATGAAAATAATAGTAATGCAGACTTTGTAAATAGTTGGACAGTGTTGAGGAAATTATTTGTTTAGCAGAGTGATGGCTTTCAGGAAAAAACTGCCCTTGTGTCTAGTTGTTCTGATGTGCAGTGCTCTATAGCATCATTTTGAGGGTAGGAGTTGAAACAGTTTATGTCCAGGATGTGAGGGATCTGTAAATATCTTCACAGTCCTCTTTTTGACTCATGCAGTATACAGGTTCTCAAGAAGACAGGTTGTTAGTAATTGTTTTTTCTGCAGTCTTAATTACTCTCTGGAGTCTGTGTCTGTCTTGTTGGGTTGCAGAACCAAACCACACAGTTACAGAGGTGCAGATGACAGACTCAATAATTCCTCTGTAGAACTGGATCAACGGCTCCTTGGGCAGTTTGAGTTTTCTGAGTTGGCACAGAAAGAACATTCTTTGTTGGGCTTTCTTGACAATGTTTTTGATGTTAGGTGTTCATTTTAGGTCTTGTGATATGATAGAACCTACAAATTTGAAGGTCTCTACTGTTGATACTGTGTTGTCTAGTAAGTGTATGGCTAAAAAGAGAATTGTGGACAATCACACTTGTGTATCATGTGAGCTGCCTCATCACTAATCATTTGCAAGAATACCATACTCCACACACGAGACTTTTCTGGAATTCCCCTCTTTTGAAAGCATTTCTAAACAAATTCTCTTTAAATAAATTGAAAGAGTCAGAATAGTGGGAAAAGGCAGGGCATTTTTTCTGCTGTGTAGATAGAATAACAGCACTGATCTTATGTAATGCAGTATTAGCTAGCTCCACAATGGGCAATATATAGGATTAAAAACATATGCATTCCCTAATCATTTTTTAAGTTCCAAATTTTGCCACCAAGGATGGGAAATAATAGCAGCACCCATTTTCATTTTTTCATCAGAAAATCAAAATAACTATATTACACATCTGAGAAGATTAAAGCATCTATCAGTATCAACTTCAAAGCTCTTTGTGTGCAAAGCAAATGCCTAATCCTATGCCTTCTAGTGATGTCATCATGACAACATCACACTCCAGAAGATCTCAATCCCTACAATAAGAGTCACTAAATGATTGTTTGCCATGGTCTACTTTAAGACAAATCTTTCCCAATGTTGCCTTGGAATGCCACAAAATATAGGATTTTCTGCACACAAAGCTAGGATCCTATCAGTAATTCAATTCAATTCAGTTTATTACAGTCATAGACCAGAGACCAGAACAAATAAAAGCACTCTATTAGTAATTATGGCTTCTCCCTACCCATAAATTCATCTTACAGAAGAAGGCAACCAAATATGACTTTGACCCTAACAACTGAAGAACCCTTCACAGAAAACCAACCACAAAGCTTTGCAGCTTCTATTGACTGAAGCAGTCACTTTGTTTAACCTTACAGTAGCGGCAGTCCAGTCTGGATCATTGGAAGTACCCAAACGACCCTCCAAGAAGTATAGTCTGTAGCATCTTTGCCCCTCAAGGCATGAAGGTAGGTGCTAGATGGCATAATGGTTTATTGGTTAAAGTATTTTTTTCCTTGTGTGCCAAAATCAGGATTAATATTATACAGACAACATGAAGGTTATGTTTAGTTAAAACATCTGGATGAAAATGACTAAAGGGCAGAAATGTTAGGACACTTGGCTACTGCTGGCGCTGCATTTGTGTGCAGGGTGTCCTGGAAATATTGTGTGTCCAAGGAACAGGTGGAGAAGGAATCTGCAGCTGAAGACTCAGCAGGAACACACAGAGCGTAAGGGAAGGAACTGCTGAGCAGACTGGCTGGAGAAAAAGACTTTTGCAGCATTTGGAGGACAGATCAGACATAAGCGAGGATAGCTTGACAAAAATGCTGTAATCCAAGAAGCTCCGGAAATAATTCTTTTCCCCTCTTTCTGTTCATCTCTATGGGCTAAAAATAAGCTCAGATAGGCAAGTGTGAGCTAGGGAAGGGTGACACTATTAAGAAGGAATCTTTTGGGGATTGTCTGTATAAAATAATCTGCATGTAGAGTGTTGAATTAAATCCATTCTAGTTATTGGAAATATACACAATTTATTAACATAAAAGCACTGAAACAATAAACATCACCATTATGCCCTTCACTCAAAACTTTTTTGTTTCCCAACTCTTCATATCCTGAGTGTGGTATAATGGTTCAGTTGTTGAAACAGGACCACATAAGGCCTAAATTGTAACTACCCTTGCTAAATGGCTAGTCTAGTGAAGAGAAGGACCAGGAGAGACAGGATAGCAGTCTTCCAATATTTGAGGGGCTGCCCCAGAGAGGAGGGGGTCAAGCCATTTTCCAAAGCACCCGAAGGCCAGACAAGGAATAATGGATGGAAACTGAATAAGGAGAGATTCAAGGGAAAAAAATCTGACATTGAGAGCAATCAACCCATGGAACAGAAGTTGCCTTCAGAAGTTGCGGGAGCTTCATCACTAGAAGCTTTCAAGAAGAGACTGGACTGCCATCTGTCAGAAATGGTGTAGGGTCTCCTGCTTGGGCAGGCGGGGGTTGGACTAGATGACCTACAAGGTATCTTTCAACTCTGTTAATCTGTTAAATCTGTTAAATTTCACTGAAGCCTCTTGGAAGATTTGTGAATGATGCTTTGTCTTTCACTGCAAGAGATCTTGAACCTCTGCCTCTAAATTTGATACTGAGGTCTCCTAAGTGAACAAAGCCATCACTACCACCACCTTCTGCAGCCTATGACAGGAAACTAGCATATTCTAAGTATGTCCTGACTTGTCTGACACAAGAAACTATTTAAAAGCATGGTACACAATGCAGATTTGCTTCAGGGCTTCTCTGAATTAGAAATGCTATCATCCATAGTGGAGGCAATTTATTTTAGAAAAGTGCCAGGGTACCTATAGGGCTATGTTGTTATTATTGGTGGTTGCCAATACTTCTGGGAACAGAACACTCTCTCCATTGCTATGATCCCTTTTTAGAGGACTTGCTTATGCAAGAACCATGAATGAAACCGTAATTCTATTTACCAGATATTACTTACCCTCCGAGAACAATTGACTATGATCATTGAAAGGGCCCATAGGGATTACTAGGAGACATTTCCTAGAACACTTTTATTGCATTTTCCTTAGGCATCTTTATTGAGCCAAGGAAAGTGACAATAAAACTGGATTATGTTTTTATTTTCTATTTTGGTATAGAGTCATAAAGTTAAATATTAATAGCTCTTCCTCACAGGCCTTAAAATATAATTATCACTAAGCAACATTAATCATATTGGGATAGGATTATCCGATTCTGTTTTCTTTTTATGGTTAACATTTAAAAGCAAAATCCAACGCACCTATTATCATAGAACTAGCGTGTTCTGAGATTCTTAGTTATGTATAACCATGATTCCAATGATGTTCAGCCCTAATTTTTGTGGTATGGCATATTTAGACAGCTCTTATAGCCCCCGTGACCCTACAGGATGCTTTGGGAGCCAATTAAAAGCATTTCTGTTGCTCGAAAATGAACTGCACCATTTTAATTTCCTTCATCCCCTAAAGTATTGTCACTCTGGGGCACTTTGGGAGATTTAAATGGGTTTTTTTTTTTTTCTCCCTACAAAATGCATTTGCCACCCCAATCATAGACACAATACAACATTTAAAAAAAAAAAAACTGTACAGAGTTGAAAGCATAGCATTCCCAGATAAAACTATCCATGTGAGTTAACTTTGGCTTTGTTCTTCTTTTTTTTTTTTTTTTAAAGGAAACTTTGAGATTACTATAGTGTTGTATATTTGCCTAAATCCAGAGAGGAGAAAATGCACTTAGCTCTGTCCAGTCTACATTCCAGTTGGCCCCAAGAGAAGCATAGTCTTGAATGAGGCTACAGATCCCAACAGGATCCAGATTCTAAATCATGGCTGTCAAACTCATAGCTTGCAGGCCAGATGCATCACGCACTGCCCACACCCACGCCTGGTTTAGCGAAGGGGGAAAAAAATGTGATACATCACATGATTATGATGTGACAAGGCGAGTTTGACACCCCTGTTCTAAATAGTGATAGCCTTCAACTTCAACATGGACCTGCATTCTGCTCCATTAAACTATGGACTACCAGGCACAATAGATGTTGAAATAGTTAGCAGAAGTGCTATTTACTTTTATGTCTTGCCCTTGTCCATAAAACCCCCTTTGAACCCTCTATGTAACATGTACAATATGGCACCAATAGAAAAGAATATTTGTACCTCAGGGTTAAACTGTGGGCTCCTTGGTGCTCTCTAAGTTTGGTGGTTTCCTTGCAGATGTTTCATTACCCAAATAGATAACCAATCAAGCAGAGGTGGTATTCAGCAGGTTCTGACCAGTTCTGGAGAACCAGTAGTGGAAATTTTGAGTAGTTTGAAGAACCAGCGAATACCACCTCTGAGTGGACATTTTACAGTATCCTTCCCCTGCCACACCCACCAAGCCACACCCACAGAACCGGTAGTAAAAAAAATTGAATCCCACCACTGCAATCAAGGAACTACCAACTGAGACAAACATTCCAACAGTAAACAACCTAACCAAGAAGAAAATGTTGTGGTTCGCCGGCAGCCTGTGCAGGCGGCAGCAGAATCAGACAGTGGGGAAGAACATGGGCCAGTCCAGGAGTCTGGGGAGGACTCGGATGAGGGTCCTGCATCTGATGCAGAGATGGGGCCAGGACCATCTGGGAGTTGTGTGCTGACTCCGGAGCCTCCAGAATCTGGCAGCAGCAAGGGAGAGGAACAAGGGGAGCCTGTTCCCAGTGCGCGTGTGCGCAGAGCTGCCAGAAGGCAAGAGCAGCTAAGACAAAAGGGGTGACTCAGGAGTAAGGCTTGGAGATGATTGCCCCTCCCCTAAGGTATAAAGGAAGTGCAAAGGTAGGAAAAAAACCTTTGCAGGAAGCAACGTCATTTGCTCCGATTGGTTTGGACTCTAAAAGCTCCATGGTGAATTTGTTCTCTGTTTGGTTTTGGAAAGACTAATTGGGACTTTAGTCATTGGCAGCACCTCAGGTCAGATAAGGTGCGTTCTTATCAGAAAACTTATGAAGAACTTTGGCAGACATCCCTGGGACTAATTATAACTGGTTAAGACTCATTCTGGGCTGTGAATGACGATAATTCACAGCCATTGAACTAAAATAAAAGAGTTTTGGATTTTATATGTGTTTGTTGGTGTCTCAAGAAGCCTTTGTCAGAACAGGAAACAACACTCCAGCTAACACTGATAGGGCAAGGCACTTATATATAAACAGACAGCACCTGTTCCCTGCAGCATTAATCATATTGCCTATTTGGTTAATGTCCAAAAGAAAACAAGTGTCATGCCCCTGTTGGAGTCTGACTCTGAAGGAGAGATGGAGCAGCTGACAGGGAGTGGGAGTGTGGCTCCGGTGGTTGTGGAGGAAACTGGGGAAGGGCACAGGCCAGATGGGCATTCAGAGAAAGACCCAGGCCCATCCCCTCTTCATCCTAGGGAACTCAGGGAGGAGCAGATAAGGGAGAAACATGAGTGGCATGGTCTATAGGGGAGGAAAGGGCCCTGATCCCCTTCATGGGCTGCAGCTGGGAGGACTGGTTAAAAGGACAAACTGCGCATGGCCAAGTTACTGGAAGCAAAGTGTGCATTCTTGTTGGAGCTTTTCTGTGTTTTGGCTTCCTCCCAACTGTGGTTGCTGCATTATCTGGTAGAAGTCTGCAACTAATCATCCTTGCCTGCCATAGTAATTCCTTCAATGTGGTGTGTTGAGTTTTTTATTTCGAACTAACTTTACTTTGGGTGCAGATTGCATTTACTCCTTCCGTAAACTGTTTTCTTTAAGAGTTTGATATCCAGCCAAGGATAATTGGACATTGGGGCCAAGTTGGAGGCATTAAAGGGACTTTCTTCTATTTTTGTGATGTAGTTATTTTTGTGTCATGCCATGGGTCATCACAACGTTTAGAGAGCACCAAGGACCCCACCTGTACCTTTATGTAGTGATCCCCTCAGTGATTTTCTTCCCTCTTTCTGATCATTAATATTTTTTATTTCCTGACTCCAACCTGTGTGATTTAGGTTCTCAACTGCCTTATTTACATGCTAAGCTCACTCCAGAAGATACCAGTTCATCTTAGCTGCAACAGTCTTTTCTATAATCAAATTCTTTTCCAAACAAAGCTTGCCTTTATTATCTTTCATGCAAGCACCAACCTCAAGAATACAGTGGTGGGATTCAAAAAAATTTACTACTGGTTCTGTGGGCGTGGCTTGGTGAGCCTGGCATGGCTTGGTGGGCGTGGCTTGGTGGGCATGGCAGGGGAAGGATACTGCAAAATCCCCATTCCCTCCCCAACCCACTAACCTGCTTTCCAGATTTGTTCTCCTGTGCAGGGCAACAAAAGAAGACCCAGCTGATCAACTAGGACTCGGGAGGCAGAGAATTAATGGAGGCAGGGCCAGTCAGAGGTGGTATTTGCTGGTTCTCCAAACTACTCAAAATTTCTGCTACCGGTTCTCCAGAACTGGTCAGAACCTACAGAATACCACCTCTGGCAAGCACCAACCTCAAGAATACTCTGACAAAAGCTGTACTCCTAATTTAGTATTTCTCTCCCCATGCACTCTTTCCACAATAAAAAAACAACCTGCCTGCTATCCAATACAGAGCAAAATGACTGCCGACTGTTGCAGTTATGTTGAAATAAATCCATGCAGTTCACTTAGACCTTCCATCTGAAGTGTGCAACCTGAAAAGAAGTATGAACAGGGCTAAGTGTGTGCTCTTGCACCTCTTCCTCTGAGGTCAGTCAACACCTAAAGAGACTGCCTGGCTTCCTGAATTCTTGCAAATCATAATTTGCCTAATTAGTAAGTGTGTCATGGCAACACCCTCCACTTCACCTGAAGGTAGCATGTTAATTGAAGAGATGCAAAGTAGGGCTTTCTGCACGCAGAAATATGACATAGAACAAAAGAGAAAAGCTAAGAGCAGCACAGGAAGAGAGAGACGCTGCTGTCCTTACCAGCTCCAATATCAGCTTGGCTGTTTAATGGAAGGACTAGCAGCTGACTACAGAGTAATCAGTAAATTATTTAAATTAAACACACATGCAGAAGGATCCTTCAGCCCTAGAGATAAATGAGCATGAAAACATTTAATGCAATCTAATTTGCTACCTATAACGTATGCTGTGCGACTGGAATCAATAATTTAAATCTAATTGCAATGTTATACGATGGGGAGGTGTTTCCCCACATGCAGAACACTGGGCTTGAATTTTTCAAGCAAATTGCTCATTAGGAACAAATGTGATCTGTCTGAGCATCTATATACCAGGGCATCAGACAGTTCTTTCCTAGGCTAAGGAAGAACCGTGGAAGTTGTTACCATGCTCCTGTTTGTCTTAGAACTTTCTGGCTGGTTCTAGAAAAGTGTTATCACTCAACATATGTGAGGGGTATTTGAGATTTGCAAATCTACCTGGTTGAGATAAAGGAGGTTTGTCATTACTCTAACTCAGTTAGGGGTCTTGTTAGGAGCCTGGTGGCTCAAGTGGTTGGAATGTTGGGCAGGAGGTTAGCAAGTTCACGTTTGAGACCCAAGACTGCCATGGGGCCGTGGTTGAGCTCCCATTCCCTCACTCCAGCTCTTGCCAGGAACATGAAATGATCCCCCAATTAGGTGTCCCCAGGGCAACAGTGACGTCACCAGCTAATCAGGGGTGGGATTCAAATTTTTTAACAACTGGTTCTGTGGGCGTGGCTTAGTTGGTGGTCATGTGACTGGGTGGGCATGGCTTGGTGGTCTTGTTATTGGCTGGGCGTGGCCAACTCAATATCACTCACATCAAGGCACGCATCTCCTCGCCTGGCCTCTCATGACTGTGGGGATGCTGCAACAGTCGTAAGTGTGAAAAATGGTCATAAGTCACTTTTTTCAGTGCCATTGTAACTTTGAATGGTCACTCCACACAAGCAAAATACCAGCAAAGGAAGGGAAAAAAAACTCCAGAGAAGTTCCTGAGACAGGAGGTCTAGTCCTGCCAAGAATGTAATAAGGGGTTAATGGAGAGGCAGTTTCTGTAAGCAACACCAGAATAGTTCCTGCCTGCCTTCCTTACAGGATTAGGCCAGTAATTTCTTCTAACAACCGGTTCTCCAAACTGCTTAGAATGTTAACAATCAGTTCTAGCAAATAGATGCGAACTGGTAGAATTCCACCCCTGCGGCTAATCCTTTCAACTCTGAAGTGCTTCTGACACAAGTGCAAAGTAGAGTTCTTAAATGCTGACAGAAACTGCAACCAGCAATGGCCCATCATCCTCTATAACACAGGGCTGTCAAACTCGCAGCCCATGGGCTAGATGCATCATGTGCTAGCCATGCCCACACCGGGTTTAGCAAAGGGGTGGAAAGTCGTGATACTTCACCTGACCACACCGTGATGACACAGTTTGACACCCCTGTTCTATAACAACAACAGACATCTCACAACTTTAATTTTTCCATTCCCTCCATGAAAGTGCACAGTGCTTTTCAGACCAATGGCTGCATTGGCTTCTGAGTGGCATGCTGGTAGACAAATTCAAAAAACAGGAGACAGAAAATAAACAGGATCAGAATACTAACTATGCTTTCATTAATTTTTGATTTAATCAACTAAATACCGTTGATGTGATTAGTCCTCATATACAAGATTGTTTCCATTATTGTGGTTAACACCCGTCCTCTCTTGTGCTTTCATGTTTTTTTTTTTACATTTTTTTTTAAATAATGACTGGTTTTATATATTTAGTTTGAATTGTTATATGCTGCCCAGAGTAACTTTGTGATATAGGCAGTCATGTTAGAGAGATGATAGACAGGCAAACAGATTTCCCTTTCAAAATGTTCAAAATTGCATGTGGGAACCAGTGCTGCTTTATGGCCAAAGATTAGACACCCTATAATCAGGAGGAATCAGGTGGCCTAAGGGATCAATACTTTCACACCAGAAGGTGTAAAACGTTTGATTATAGCCTGACTCTTCACCATGAACAAAGAAATGGGCTGCTCTTTTTAAAAGTCTGCTGTCAAAATGGCAGAGAAAAATTAAACATTCTGTTTCATTTCTGCTACAGGGCAGAAACTTGCTTTCCCTTCAGCTCATCTCCTTTCTTGATTTTGCTTTCAAAGACCATATCTTTGCTCTATGAAAGTTTCACACATTTGACCACAATTGACTTCATCTTTACCAAGGATCTCAGTGTAGATACTTTCCAAAACTATAAATATATTCAGAACGAATATGGCTGAATAAAGTCTCCATCTATCATTTTTAATTATAATTTTATTACAGCAGTGCATGAGCTGCCAAAATTGGCATATGCATATTCATTGTCTCTAGGTGTCAAGGATATATTACATCTATGCTGTAGGCCCTGTGTTGGCTGCCACTTGGTTTCCAGCTGTCATTTAAAATACCGTTTTTAACATATAAGTTCCTATATGGCTTGGTACTGAGGTATTTCCGGAATCTCTTTCCCCAACCAGAATTCATCATCTGAGACATACATACCAAGAAATCTTACATGTGGTCCTTTATTTCCATGAGGTTGGGTGCCTGATGCCATGGTCCTTGAAGTTTGGGATAGATTTCCAATAGAAATTAGACTTGTCCCAGTTTTGATTGCCTTCTGGAAACTGGTTGAATTAGAGATCTTTTGAAGAGCTTTTTTTTTAAGTTTAATGGGATGATACTATCAGATTGTTAGATTGCGATATGTCATTCTGATTATTTCAGAATGGATGCAGCTTTTAGTTATTTAATATTTACCATAGATGTTGCATGTGGCTGAGGGTATTTTGATTATGGTGTTGTAAAAATTCAATGAATGAATAAGCTTCTGCTTCAGTTATTGTGATATTTTCCTTTCTAACGCCACTCTTTCTGAAATATTTGAGGCCATTATCTGAAATGTAAGAGGTTAAAAGATAGAGAACTAGAAAAATCTGGAACACACTTAGAATCCATTAGGATTGAGATACTAGGGAGAGAGGGAGGGAGAGAAGGAAGGAAAGAAGGAAGGAAGGATGCTTCTCTGGAGAATAGATAGTGATAGTCATCTGTGAGCTTAAACGATTGGTGTAATTTAACAAAAGTCATTTTGTTTTTATTTTCCTTAAAAAGGGACGGTGAGGCTGAAGGTGGATTTTTTTTCCCCCTCCAGGGAATGAGTTCTCTGGTGATCATTTTAGAAATCAAAAGAAAATGGCTGCAACAGAACATTTTTCTGATCCTCAAGCACAGTTTTGAATCCCCAACACAATTGGTCACCTTGCAGTTAGATTAACCGCTTTCATGAGAGAGGAAAGCAAGGTAGATTATGCCAAGCCAAGACGTGTAAGAAAGGCACACCATTGTGTAGCACCCTTTCAAATACTGGCAAGAGCAAAAGATCCAAGGCTGAGACTAGACCAGTTCAGTTACCAAGGCAACAAGGGACATTCCTGATGGAGAATTGGCTGGCTCACCTACTCAGTTCAGAAACCACATCAGCAATGGGGACGGAGTAAAAATCAGCCCAAGGCTCATGGGAAAGGGGAACTGACCAAGGACAGGTGGCATTAGGGTTGGTGACATGCCTTGAAGCTGTAATTCCTCCCCAGGTAGAAAGAATTCTATGTATCACTTCCTTTGGCAGATAACATTCCAAAAAGAATTCTTGCTTTATTATTTTTTTATTTAATCAATTTACTTAAATTTAACTAAGTTTACATTTATCGGCTCCAGTGGACTCTTGTGCATCAACTGGATTTGTAAGTCTGACTAATCATCAATTATCCCCTTTGCAACTCAAGGCTTTCAGAACATGTTATAAAATCATAAGAAAGCCATAAAAGAAGAACTAAAACAAACAACGCTAAAATTAAAATGGTCACAGTATACTGGTGTTGTTACCAAGCTTCAGGGCCCAGGACCTGCTGGGAGGGTGAGATCTTTACAGCCTCCTTGAAGAAAAGCAGAGTTGTGGCCTTGCAGACCCCAGGAGCAAGATCTGATGCTAAATTGGTAATTGTAGCTTGTGAAATCCAAGCTTTGCTAATAGCAAAGTAGACTAAGATGGACTGTGGGACCATGTGTGTTATACACTGTTTTTGTGTTAGTTGGTTTGGTAACTTCTAATAGATACTTGACTTGATGCAGAGAGTCCCAAAGATGTCCTGTCTCACAATGGTTCCATCAGCTTGCTTTGTGAAAAAAAAACCTCAATATTTATGACAAGGACCAAGCAGGAAAAAATCTTCTTTGTACCTACACTATTTTTCAACACAGAGCAAGAGCAAATGTGTCATGCCCCTGTCGGCGTCTGAATCCGAGGAGGAAAATGAACAGCTGACTATGGAATGGGAGTGTGGCTCTGTTGGATGTGTAGGAAACTGGGGAAGGGCAAAGTCCAGCTGGGCAGAGCAGCAAAGAGAGAGAACAAGGGAGAGGGAGTTCAGAGGAAGACCCAGGCCCACTCCCTCTTCATCCTAGGACACACAGGGAGGAACAGAGAAGAGAGCAACATGGGTTGCGTGGTTTCAGGGGAGAAAGGGCCCTGATTCCCTTCATTAGCCACCCCTGGGAATGAGAGTTTAAAAGAACTGCATGCTGAGTGCGGCAGCTGCTGGGAGCAAACGTGAGTTTATCTTGTGTTGACTTTAGTTATCTGTGCTCCTGGCGTCTTCCCAGCCATGTGGAGTTATATGTGGAGTTATTGCCGTGCCTTTGCATCTGGAATTCTTGCTCCTGCCCTGTCAAACTAATTATCTCATTTTGCGTTGATTGGACTTATAGTTACAGTTTTTGTTGACCATGTTTTGGACTTGATTCTCTGCAGCCAGAGGCTGTTCCTGGGAGAGGTTTTCTCCAGGCAGAAGGTAACCAGGACATTGGGGGCAAAGTTGAAGCTAATAAAGGGACTCCTACTGATTATCTGACTGTGTTGCCTTTGTGCCATGCCCCAGGTCATCACAAAATGCATGTTATTTTTTTATGTCAGGCATCAAAACATTTTGATATAGCTCTGATTGACTGTACTGAATCCAGTATTAAATTAGACTTATTGATGAGGTTTATAGTTCTATTTACATATCTATAAATAGATGTTATTATCAATAAGTAATATCTGTCAACTAACATGCTGCAAACCTTTGAAAGATCCAGTAACTTTATTCCATAGTAAATTGAACCTGAGTAGGTGCTCCTGCTCATCTGAATCCTACCCCTACACAAAGGCAATAAAATAAGTATAACAGTGTTGTCTGGCAGGACCGGTTAAGCCAAAAGCTGATGGAATATGGTGAATGCTGCTCTTAGATCTTCAAGACCTTCTAATTCCTGTTATGTCCCATGCAAGATCTTAGTTATCTTCAGAATTTTCTTTGCTATTCTAAGGAAGAAATGGTTCTAATGGGGACCATTTAAACCTCCCTGAAACTAATGGACCTCAAAGACACCCAGAATAGGAACTCATGGAAAAAGATGTTCAGATCATTTCTCAAAGTCATATCACTGTATCAGTATGAGTAATAATAAAGGAATGGAATGGAATGGAATGGAATGGAATGGAATGCTTTCTTGGTCAAGTGTGAATTTGTCTCCGGTGCAGTTAGAAGAGTTGATAAGCTACAAATCAGTTTTCTGACATTCTGAAAGACCACAAAAGAAATCACTGAAAGGGTTACAGCTAAAAATCAGGGGTGAGAGTCCCATTTCCATCTTAAGGTCACCCAAAGATCAGAACTATTGCTTGAAATCACATTACCAATATTTAATCATTTTGATTGAATTTCAGGGATGTGATCCCAGGCTGCTTGGAAAGACCTGTTCTATCCATGATGAAGGTGGTGATGGTGATAATATTTTACACCATCTTTCCATTCTGAAGGTGTCCAGAAGGATGTACAAAGAAATCAATAAATGCTATCTTCTATAAAAGTAGTTTGATAAAAGCAATCAAGAAATGGACATAAATTGTGGTTTTCAAATCAGAACTGCAGCAAAGAAGGTAGTAGGGCTATAGAGGCAGGATAGGATAAACTATATTTCTTCATCAACAATGCCTAAATGGATGAAACAACCATGCATAAAACTTCAAAATACCATCTTTTAAGAATGAGCATTAAGAGACCAACTTACCCTTACATTTTAAAATATTTTTCATTGAAAAATTACACTATCAATTTTGAAGTAATACTTCATTTTCACTTAAACAGTTATTCAGGAAATGAACATCAGGTGCATTAAAATGCAAACCAAGTTAATTACTTCTTTATCCTTGTCAAAGGCTACAAAGGTCTTCAATCCTTTTTTTTTTCAATACAACTGCTACCCCAAATGAAAGCATTACAATTTTGAACTTGTATTTTAAATAGCTTCAGGAGTCTAGTACATTAAGGGATATTTGGGATTAATCTTCCTCCTTGACCTTTTCATTTTCCATTTTCTGGACAGGCTGTTGTGATTATTAATTACACAGAGAAAGTTATTTATCAGCTCAGCAGTTGACACTTCTGTTCATAGTTTGGCCACGTTCACTAACTTTAATAGTCCCTGGCATTCCAAACACTGGTTAAATTTTGCTTTCTCCATACTATCCATCATGCCATTGAGCAATTTGGGTTGAATTTGGATTCCTGAGAACCCACAAAATTTTAAAACATAGAATTATGGAGTTGGAAGGAACCTTGCAGATTTTCTCGTCCAATCCCCTACTCAAGCAGAAGACCATATATCATTTGAGACAAATGGTTATCCAGTCTATTCTCCTGAAGACTCCGCAGTATAACATTATCGACAGCATATAAAGAAAACTAAGATGTTTTATAGATGGCACTTTGAATCAGCAAAACTAGATAAGATGTTCAAAGATAAATCAGCCAAATGCTGGAAGTGCCACCAGACACCTGGAAAATATTACCTTATGTGGTGGTCTTGTATAGAAGCTAAAAGATACTGGACACAAATACACCCATGGTTGGAAAAAATGATAGATTTGATAGACACATGGATTTGAAACCTGAAATATTTTTATTAGGAATGGTACCTGAAGGTTGAAGTAAAGAAAAAACATATTTAATTATACATGTGTTAACAGCACTAGAATTGTATTTGCTCAGAACTGGAAAAGTGATAAGATACCGATAAGAGGGAAAAGTAATAGAGAAAATTTTTGAATGTGCAGAGATGAATACGTTGACGTTGTAATGAAAGAAAAAGAAAAAATAGAATATTACATGGTATGGGATTTATTTTATCAATAGTTGGAAAATAAAAAAAATTAAAATGGAATAGATGAATATATAGAGAAATAAGTTAAGATTGTTAAAAATATAATAGATATATTAAATAACTGTTATAAGAAAATGTGATTATTGTTATATTGGTAAGAAAATTATTAATTATAATTGTTAGCTCAAGACATATGTACCCAGTCGACACACCGTTGAAATGAAAGATGGAACTATTGTAAATATTTTAAAAAAATATTTAAGAAAAGACTCCACAGTATGTCTCCAAAAGGTACATTCTGTGAATGGGTTTCTCAGTACAGGACTGATCTCCGAAAATGCAAGAAACTAAAGTCTGGTTTCAATATCCATGGAGGTCTGGTCTAGATGGACAGAGAGATATGCAACCTATAGAAAGGTTTATTTTTTTAAAAGAAATTCTCTGCGCAAAGCTTTGGAGACACAAAGCTTTGTCAGAAACTATATATTCATACAATTGTCTGCAAGTGGTCCTTTTCATAGCAATACTTTCAGATTGGAGATTGATTCTATCTACCCAATGTAGTCATCTCTTGAACAAGCAATATCAGAAAATAACTTCTACTGAAGCTAACAAACTCTGTGATGATGACATCTTATTCCCAACCATGTCATACTTCTGATACATCTGAAGGTTATCAAGTTTGGAAAAGCTGGATTCCCAAATATACATTATTTCTTCTAATGTTATTATCATTTTGAATTGATAAGTAGGGAAAAGCAAAACAAGTGCAACAGATAAAGCATGAATCGTGATCTTCCACCAACAACACACTATTGCTATACTTTCTACTCTACTGGTTTGAACTGCAATCCACTGTATAAAGAACTAGGGACAAAAATAATATCTTGGGCAATTCAAGAGGTGTTCCTACTCACTCTTCGTAGAAAGGCATAAAGAGATGTTTTTCAGTGCTTTTCACAAACTGCTTTGTTCTCCCCCACATGCTCCATGTTTTTTTCCTGTCCTTAGAAAAGGTACACATATGCACCAGCAGGCTATCTTGATGTTGTTATGGAAACCATATGCCTTCTTAGCCATATGTTCGTTCTTAAATTTGTTTAAAACGCTACCTGTCAAGGTTGGATTCATCCACTGTTTCGAACAAACCATCTTAAATTAAACTCTCCTTATTATGGGTCAAGATGACAATAGAACTGATTCCTGGGTTGCAACATCAAAAAAAGTGCAAAAAGCCCATATCTTAGCTGAAATGACATAGAAGAGGTACAGTTTCATTGAAACTAGCAAAGGTCAAATTCCTCAGGAGTTGATTCAGCTGAGGCAGAAGTATTCATTCTCTTTTGTAAATGGTCCACAAGTAGCTCAGTGATAGGGCACATGTTTTCTACACAAATGCTTCCAGATGGTATCTCTGTCTTAATATAGGGCAGACTACTCTCCATTGTGACTTAAAGGAGAGTGTGACCCAACAGCTCTTTTATACCGGTACTTGGATTTTCAAAATGCTGCTGACAAATTCAACAACCATGGAGTAAAAGGACAAAGGGCTCACATGAATTGGTAACTACCTGAAAAGTAAGAATGCATGATTTTGGAATTATGCAGAGGTGCACAATCGGGTCCTCCCAAAGACTGGATATTTTTTGTATTACTGTATAAGCAATCTGGATTTATAGATGAGCCATAACATGGGCACATTTTTAGATGACAGCAAACTGTTCAGGGAACTGAAATTAAAAGAGCAGTGACAAATATCTCTAAACTGGGTGAATGACATTAACAATGTCAATACAAACAAGTACAAAACAAGTACAAAGTACATAAAAAAATCCAGACTTCACACATAACTTGATGGAAAATGGGCTGGCAATGATTAATCAGCTTGAGAGTTTGGTGCGGTTTACTTTGAGTTTGTATCTATTGTGTGCTCTTGTGTTGTTATGGTTGAAGCTGAAGTATTCATTGACAGGTAGGACATTGCAATGTATGATTTTATATACCATGCTTAAGTCAGACCGAAGACGGCGTAATTCAAGGTTTTCTAGTTCTAGAATTTCAAGTCTGGTGGCATAAGGTTTTATGTACCATTTCTGGGCAGGAAAGTGCTGTGGCCTGTCGGCCTCCAGCCTCTTCAGCAGCCAAATCACATGAGGAGGCGAGTCAGGGCCAGCATCAAGGCAATCTGAGAGCTCCGAGGGGGAAGAGGGAATGGAGCTGTCAGAGACAGAGGCAGAGCCTGGGTCATCCATCAGGCCTCAGATGGAGAGTCAACAGATCCCAGGTCTGGAGGTGGCTGATGAGGAAGAGAAGGAACAGCTGGCTCCAGTGCCTGATGCATGGATGCACAGAAGGTAGAGGAGAGGAGAGCAGTGGAAATCTATGGGATGGTCCATGGAACGGAAGACCTACTGCTGCTAGCGAAACCCCATCCTAGCTCTGGGGATAAAAGGCAGGAGGTGGAGATGAATAGGTGTGGCAGACAACTATTCATCACCCCTGCCAAACAGATTTGTTAGCCTGCATTGAGAGAGAAACTTTTTTGCTGGTGCTCCTAATAAAAGAAACATTTAGTTAACTATAGAAGGTTTGTCATGTTTGGGAGCCTGGTCAGAGCAGAAAACCTCACAATGACTCATGCCTTAGTCAACTCCCATTTGGATTACTGGAAAGTAATGTGCATGAGTTGCCATTGAAGAGCATTTGGGAGCTGTAGCTGATCCAGAACCTGTCCACAGAGCCTCCAAGAACCAATCTTGACTCAAAGGAATATTTTCCTTTTTAGAAAGCTGCATTTGTTTTTCCAAAATTCAAACATCCTCTCATCCAGGCCTGTGGGCATGCAAAAATGAAGGGTTTGAAGCTGCTTAGCCATCCTATAGATACATTTTTTTTGGCAAATTCTGAAAAAAGGACCTGGAGGAACACAGAACTCAAGAAAGACAAATGTCTTTGGTTACAAGTTGCAAAAGTGATGAGGAGTTAAAATCACAAAGACCTCTCTTGTAATCCTGTTCTCTACAATGAGAAGAGAGGGAGCAAGGAAGGCCAAGTCATCATTTATCAATAACTTTCTGCCTGACAGAAAGCGTGGGGAGAAAGCCTCCCAAGCACTTAAGGCATGACAGTTTAAGTAAGTGTGCTAGGTGACACCTCCATCATAAAATTGTTTTTTAAGAAGACATTTGGCAAGAGGATTCTTTCTCTTCCAAAGTTGTATGTACAATCAATTCATACATCCCTTCCCCCTCTCCCCCAATAAACTATTGATTACCGTTTCATTTATCAATAGTTTGCTTTGGTGGTTAACAGACAATCTAAAATCCAAAGTGGTTCAACAAACCTGAAAACCAAGAACAAAGTAAAATCCATCAATAGCAATACAACCAGTAACAACCATAATGATTAAAAAGTAACATCTCTGAGCTAAAAGAACCCACAGTTTCAGGCTTTCTGTATGGTATTATCTGAGCTACTTCCATGTTTTTCTGCCACCAAAGACATGTTGCATTGTGTGGCCACCTAGCACACTTATAGTTCCTTGGACTGTTTGGGATACAGCTCTAAACTCCACCGCAACAAAAGATTTGCTGCAGTTCTGTAAATGTCAACAATAGCACTTTGTTCTCTCTGTTTAATTTTTTTAAATGTATTTTAAGTTAAGAGCACATGAAGTGCTAGTAACATTTTATACTGTACTGGTAATCCCACACTTGGAATACTACATCCAGTTTTGGTCACCACAATACAAAAAAGATGTTGAAACTCTAGAAAGAGTACAGAGAAGAGAAACAAAGCAGATTAGGGACTGGAGGCTAAAGCATACAAGGATAGATGGTAACATGATAGCAATCTTGAGGGACTGTCACAAAGAAGAAGGGGTCATCTTATTCTTCAAAGAACTTCAGGGCAAGACAAGAAGTAATGGGTGGAAACTAACTAAGGAGAAAACCAACCTAGAACTATGGAGAAATTTCCTAACAATGAGAACAATTGACCAGTGGAACAGCTTGCCTGCAGAGGTTTTGGGTACTCCAACACTGAAGGTTTTTAAGAAGAGATTGGACAACCATTTGTCCAAAATGTTATAGAATCTCCTGCTTGAGCAGGGGATTGGACTAGAAAACTTTCAAGATACCTTCCAACTCTGTTATTCTGTATTTGAATTGTGGAAGAATTTATTTTAATTATAGAAGAACTGTCTGGACTGGGAAGCAGAGCAAATTTGGGCCTGATTACTAGGGAATTTCAAGCCTGTAGACTAGATTAGACATAGAGTAGAGTAGAGTAGAGTAGCGTAGAATAGAATAGAATAGAATAGAATAGAATAGAATAGAATAGAATAGAATAGAACAGAACAGAATAGAATTCTTTATTGGCCAAGTGTGATTGGACACACAAGAAATTTGTTTTGGTGCAAATGCTCTCAGTGTACACAAAAGAAAAAAAATATTTGTCAAGAGTCAAGAATCATAACACTTAATAATAGTCATAGGGTACAATAAACAATCAAATCATACTAGGAAACAGTCAATAAAAATCATTAGGATACAAGCAACAAGGTTACAGTCATACAATCATAAGTGGGAGGAGATGGGTGAAAGGAAGGATGGGAGGATTAATTTAAAAAAAGTAATAGTAATGCAGTCCTAGTAAATAGTTTGACAGTGTTGAGCAAAATATTTGTTTAGCAGAGTGATGGCGTTCGGGAAAAACTGTCCTTTTGTCTAGTTGTTCTGGTGTGCAGTGCTCTATAGTGTTGTTATGAGGGTAGGAGTTGAAACTGCAGCCTAAAAGCAAACCGAGTCCATATTTTTATCATGCCATGTCCCACCTCTACATGGACAAGTCTGAAACCACCCCAGGCATCTTTACCTTTTATCTGCATTAAGACTTCCTTTTTGTCCTAAACTTCATCAACTGTTGAGATTACATGTACACACACACACTCTCTGTCCAAAGATATCTTCAACTATTGAAATCAATGCTTTCCATCTTGGAAATAGCATGATGAAGCTCAGTCTAAGCCTCTATCAAGATATGAATCTATCTCAAATTGTTAAAGCTCTATACATGCACATATACCTCTTTTGCTTAATCAAGCATCTTTCCATTAATGTATTCCATGTGCATTAGGACTACAGGGTCCAGACATCCTAGCTAACCTGATTAACATATGCTGGTTAGGAATTTTGATAGTTCACCTGTCCACTGACCACCCATTGTAGATCACCACATTCAAAAATACATTATTTTATGAAGGCATTAGAAATTATTCCAGATGAAAGCTTGCAACTGAATAAATCTTGAACCTACTTCTTTTTGTCTTCTTTGCCCAGACTTTAGTTTTCAATGACTAAAAAAAGCTTTTTGTGCACTGAATGCAGCTTACTGTTCTCTCCTAAAGAAACTCCTTCTGTTTGCACAAAACTCCACATGCACAAAACCAATCTTTCTAAAGTTGTTCTCCATTCAGGTATATGTTTTAGAAGCCTCCTTTTGACTGGAAGGACTCTGAACAAATGTACACTTTGGAAGGTCTGGTCCCAGATCCACTAATTCCCACTATGCTCTTTGTGCATTTGACAATTATACCTTTGTATTAGCAAGGGTGGCTGTGATTTAGAGAAAATGATCTGATTTAATAAAAGTGAATTATAAGATAAAAGCTCTTTAGGTAACCAAGGCATAAATCAGGAAGAATGGCTCTTTTCTTTGAATGCGCAATCCTTTCTTCTCTACAAGAACACACTGTCATTTTATCTTACTGCCTGTAAAATGTGCTCCCATATCACACGGAATATCATTTCTCTCTTCCATACTCTCATAGATTTTTTAAGAAAGGGAACAAAAAAATTTATAACCTCACGAATTACTACAATTGCATGAGTGGGGGGAATAAAGCATGAGATACAGTATGCTAGTATGCGGAGGGAGTCCACTGTAGCAAGATACTGAGTCTTTCTGAACTGATCTAGAGATTTCTTCCAAAATATGAAAATGTAGGACAGGTGGAAAATCCCTACACCAGCCCTGCATTGCTCCCACTGGTGGGGAGGAGGGAGAGAATGATGGCAAAAATATGTCCAGTGTCCACTAAACCTGATTGCAACTTTTAAGGAAACCAGGACAGGGGAATTGGATTCAGATGACTTAATATCTGTAGAGATTTTCAATCATCTAAGTTATGGTTATCCCAAAGGTGTTTTTCAAAAGGCAACTGGCCTTTTTTGGAAACATTTCACTTCTCATCCAAGAAGTTTCTTCAGTTCTGACTGAATGGTGTAGGGTGGAAGGATTTATATTTATATTATAGAATGTTCCACAGTCATTTCCACTGTTCAGGTGACCCTGAGGACACAGACAAACCTCCAAGTGGCCTCCATGGGATGAGAAGCGAAACATTTTCAAAGGAAAAACAAAAGTCCAGCTGCCTTTTGAAAAGTACCTTTGGGACATTCAGATGAATTTGATCAACATTCATCTGATTTGATCATCCTGTGACTTAGTTCGATATCATGGTCATATTTAGACAAAATTCTGCCTCTAAAATCAATATCCATTGTCCAAAATTGGAACACATTTCTCCCCAAATCAGAGACGCCTCTTACAAAACTATGAGCCCATTTACCAGGGTTTTTTTTTTATACCAATGCTCGGCTTTTTCTGAGCATAGAGAACAGTATCTCACTCCAGCCATGAAACCAATGGGCCTTAACTTAAAACAAAGTCCCAAAATAATGCCAGTAAAATTCCTCTGACTTAAACAATTGTTAATGTACCAAAATAGCAATTGCATAAAACAGTCTGGAAACAAATCCCAAAGTGCTAAAAGAAATAATACATCGTGTTTGTCCAATCTGCCTGGCATTTTCATGAAGACAGCTAAGATTTATGCAAGGTGAAATGATCTATGAAAGAGCAAGTTAAATAGGAACCCTGCTGGCTCTGCTTCTCTCATTTTAAATGGACAAAGACATTTCCTGTTTTATGATTTAAGATCTTGCATACATATTGCATATCTATTTCCAAAATAGATAAATATGTGCCAATTACTGGACAAGTTCCCAAACTGACTCTGTTTCCTACCAAATTCTGAAAAGAGCAATAGGTAATAAGCGTGGCATTTCAGAGCCCGCTTCAAATTATAAATTGGCTAAGACGTTGGCTTTGATTGCTCTGAACTGTGCTCGAGCGAAGTGATAACCCAAATAGGGATGGTGTGACGGTAATGGAAAGCATGATAGGCCTTTTTGTTGGAGGGAGTGGCTGAGAATTGTCTTAATTCTTTTAGACATAGGCTAATGCTACAGTTTCCATCTGTCTCCCAATATAGTGATAGAAAACAGTGCTTCCAGTAGTCAGCAATTCTAGCTGGGAAAGAGGTAGTCACAAAATAGAAGAATGGGCATTACTTATTGTTCTAAAGCTTTGAGGTAGCCATCTAGTGGAACCTGCTATTCTGAATAAGAAATCTGCGGCATACTATGTGCAGTTGGTTAGAGTGCAGTACTGCAGGCTATTTCTGCTAACTGCCAGCTGCCTGCAATTTGGCAGTTCGAATCCCACCAGGCTCAAGGTTGACTCAGCCTTCCATCCTTCCAAGGTGGGTAAAATGAGGACCCAAATTGTTGTGGGGAAGAGGCTGACTCTGTAAACATCTTAGAGAGGGCTGTAAAGCACTATAAAGCAGTATATAAGTCTAGGTGCTATTGCTATAAAGAAGAAGGTGGAAGGACCAGCTTTTATTTCTATCTCCAATCTGCACTTCTTATTTCATAGTAGCTGAATGAGACTTGGGTTGGGATGCAGTTTTCAGAATTCCACATTAGAAGAGACTGGAGGCCATGCTGCCAAAAATTGCTCCATCAGCACTGACAAAGTTACCTGGTTTGGGTAATGGAACACCTGCAAGAAAACAACCAAGCTCATAGAGCACCAAGGACCCTTTGTTTCAACCCTGAGCTACTACAAATATTCTCCTAAATATATGATCACTGCATATGTTTATGGAACAAATCAGATTAGGAAAGACTGACTTATTAGAGCTAGCTACATCCGAAATGGTTGGCTGTAAACACATTGAGTCTAAAGAACAGTTGCATGATCATAATGTCTGGGAATAAAAGCAATGATCTAAGGCAGTTATGGCGAACCTTTTGGGCCCCGAGTGCCCAAAGCATTGCCCCCCCCCCCATGCATTCATACCCAAAATACAAGGCGCGCACCCCATACATATGTGTGCTCCTCCCCACATGTATGCCCTTCCACGCATGCATGCACACCCATGCATGTGTGTGCACCCGTGTATGTGCCCTACACATGGGTGGCAGAGACCCAAAGGCCAGCTGGCCAGCAGGAGGCATGCTCACATGTGTGGTGGAGCTGAGCTGGGGCAATGGCTCACGTGCCCATAGAGGGCGCTGTGTATGCCACCTGTGGCATGCGTGCCATAGGTTTGCCACCATGGGTCTAAGACATCTGATATATAAACTATTGGGTTTTTTTCTCTAAGGGTCAACTAATATGGTTTCCCCTGCATACTGAAGTTTTTCAAGAACAGAACAATTCAAAAAGAAAGGAGGATAAAACCCTAAACTTAAAAGTTGTCTGCATTTAACCAAAATCCCTTTGCTCCACATCATTTATCAACAAAAGCATTCTTTCTCTGCTACACAGCATGTAACCAATGCCACTTTTCTGGTGCTTAAAGTTTCAAGGAGTGAGTGCTGCCAAAAAAATGACCACATTACCCTGTACTTTCCACCATGTCATTAGCAGATTTTCCAAGTGGAAAAAAAAAAAGACCCAACAACCCTTGAACACAGGGTGGGATTGAAATAATAATGGCCGTCAAATGCAAAAATAAAAAGGCCCAGAAGGATTTGCTTAGAGACATTGCAGATGAAAACACCAACATGTTCTGCCAAAAAAAACCTCCACAAAGTAATCTTTAGAAAAGAAAAGAAAAGTTTTGGAACACTCCATCTTGCTCTGCAGGGATACAAGAAGTTCTCATATCTAGCAGGAGGAAAGCCACGTCCACCTGCCCCCCATAATCAGGAGTGTTCGGAGTTAGTCTGTGGGGAAACTTAAGAGCTCTCTTTTTTTAAAAAAAAATGTCAATATAGTAGTCCTTTGTTTGAAAGAATGCTCCAGTATTTTACATTATTGAACCAAAACCACAGTGAGCTACAGCTCAAAACTACAGCTCAACCTTTATGTGGAAGAAAGGAAGGGTAGGAGGGAGGTGGCAGAACCCTAAGCTACGGCTTCTCACTCCTCAAAGGAAAAAAAAACACATGTCACCTTTTCTGCATCCCACGTGAATTACTGGGTGAGACCAGTATTAGAAAGAAATGACTCGCTCTTTTAAAAAAAAGGAGAGAGAGAGGGTGGGGAAAAATGTGAAATAATCACCTCCTTTGTTCCAGGCCTTCTGTGCTGTTTATATTAACCCACTCAGGGGGAGGAAAAGATTATCTGTTTTTAAACTGACATTGATGTGGATCTCAAGGCAGGATTCCTTACAAAAAAAAAAAAAAGGGTCTCCGTGCACAGAAATATCTTGGGCTTCTAGGCATATTCAAACCAATCCTAATATGAAATGAAAGTGAGCAGATGTTTGGTGCGAGACGACCACACTCTGGGAGAAAATAAGATTTGCAATGACTGTGATAGGGTCGTACATATAGGCAGGTCAAGATTTTCTATTTATTTATTGTAAGCCAGGAGTCTGCAATATCATTTCGGAATATAATCTGGTTGCCTAAGGTTGCTGGTTCGTTCAGTTCATGCTTGTGCACTATATAGGGTGCAACAAAGCAGCTAATGACGTTCTACGTGAGAGTCAGAATAATAGAGTTGGAAGGGATCTTGAAGGTCTTCTAGTCTAACCCCCACTCAAGCAGGAAATCTATATCATTTCAGACAAATAGTTCTCCAATTTCTTCAGTGTTGGGACTTCTGGAGGCAAGTCATTCCTCTGATTAATTGTTTTCACTGTCAGGAAATTCTTCTTTAGTTCTAGGCTGGTTCTCTCCTTGATTAGTTTCCATCCATTGCTTCTTGTCCTGCCCTCAGTTGCTTTGGAGAATATGTTGACTCCCTCTTCTTTTTCACTTTATAGTTAGGCATATCCAGCTCCAGTTGGTTTCTTGCCTCCACGTTAGTCCCACTGGAGTGGTACCAATTTATCTACTTGCAATTGCATGCTTTTGAATTGCTAGGTTGGCAGAAGCTGAGTTGAGTGATGGAGCTCATTCGGCCACACAGTGCTAAGTTCAAACTGTTGGAGCGCAAGGGGCCAATAAATCCAATGTCATTAAGTCGCTGAGCCACTGTGCCTTTCCAGATATAGTCTGAGTTTATATATATTTTTCCCTCATTCTTTTCTTTTCCTATTTTTAATAAAAGAGATGAACAACTATTTTAGAGCAAACACAGGCTGTTTCTGGATTGATTCCTCCTTTAGGTAGAGTTGCAACTGGACCGTTTTGAAGAATTCTTCAAATATGTACCAACTAGAAACCAAACTGTGGCCATTCAGCCCAAAAGTTTCATCACACTTGTCAGAAATGCAAAGTTGTGTAAAAAAAACCAGCTTGCGTTTCTAACACTAGGTGTCTTTCTCCCCCCCCCCCCAGCAGCAATCTGAAGACAAAAACTAAGAACAATTTGAAACTGGAGAGTTCTTTAATAGGAAACACTCTAATAGCAACAACCTCATTGTAACAACAAAGCTGTTCTCTCCAATTTCAGTATTAGACAGCTTTTCTTTTCCTTATATTATTTAGTATTAGTTTGATCAACAGTTGTGCAGAATCCCACAGCTCTAATGCCATTTGGGGTCTTCTGGGTCAGCGTAATACATCTGGGGCCCTAATGAGAATTTCAGATTTTCTTTTCCTTATGTCAAGGAAACGCTCCCTGCTTTTCCATAACAAGATGATTCCTGGACAGGGGTCATCCTAGCTGAGGATCATGGGAATGTCAAGGTTCTGAGTAATGAACCCAACCAATTCAGGCCCTTGAGACTGTTCACCCATCTAGCTTCTGACATTGGATATCTCTTCCATTGGACTAGATATTGGAGGGCTCAGAATATGAAGGCAGATCGATTGGTAAGAAAATTTCACAATAAGTACCCCCAGAAACCTCAAGATTCCCTTCCTAGGGACAAAAGGGACCCTGGTTTTCATTAATGTGTATGTGTCCTTGATGTTTTCCAGATGCTTCTCACGTTCTAGGGGGATCCAACTGTCAACTTCGAAATGGATCAGGACTGCCACAGCCATCTTTCCAATTCTCAGATTGCCACACAGTATGGGAGGAGGTGGGGAAGTCTAGAATGCCAGACCAGGCAACAGCAACCGATCATCCCGTGGGAACCAAGGTCATCTCAACAGGTATTCAAACATATATAGCTGTGCTATAAAGAGCAGTGGATGGTATTTCAGACTTACTTCATAATTAGCCAATAAGTCATATTCTCTCGGCAAACTTTAATTGCAGTGTTCAGTATATACTCTCCAGTGGTGGGATTCAAAGATTTTTTACCACCGGTTCAGTGGGCGTGACTTGGTGGGTGCATGCGCATGCCAAACGCACACTTTGCACAGGCACAGAGGCGTTCCAACTCACCTCCTGCAAGCCTGCACTCTCCCAGTTGCTTCAGCAGCTGCTGCGTGGCACTCTTCTGTGCGGCGCAAATCAGATGCGCTTCAAAAGCAGGGGATTAAGGTGAGTATGGGAGACCAGGTGGATGGGTGGGCCCAACAGCAGAGCAGCAGAGGGAATCGGTTCTGTCTCCGCTGCTCATCAGCACTCCCAGCTCGGCAGAACCAGGCTGAACCGGTAGAATACCACCACTGATACTCTCAACCTTATAAATATATACCCCAAAAGAAAGTAACCTCACAGAGAAGTGAGATACGTAGAACAATCCTTGTTGTCGTAAGACTTCATCTTATCATAGTTGCATGCAGAGGTCTACTTACGCTTTCAAGCAGAGTCCTCTGATCCTTTAATACTTGAACACACAATAACCTTCCATTTAGGAAGATATCATGAAACCTAAAGCAGCATCATAAAAGTAGTTTTCAAAATCTCCTTAAGATACAATGGATATTTTTCTAAATGGATTCTCTCTCTCTCTCTCTCTCTCTCTCTCTCTCTCTCCTTTCTAGTTACACTATTGCGTTTCAGACTACTAGTGCTTCTTATCATCTGTTTTCACTTCTACCAGAATAATAAAAGTCATCTGTTGGAGTCATCTGTTGATTGTTGAGAGAATTCTTCAGATTCCGAATTTTGCCGAGATAAGCCATCACCTAAGAACAGTGATACTTAAGTGTTCACCCTAGATCAACACTACATAAACAAACTGATTGTTTACTCTACAATGGCAGGGTCCTCAAAGGCACAGAAGGACCAGCATTCTTACATGTAGAATACATCATTCAGACACTTTCATTGTCCCTGAAAAAAAGTTCATTAATTTATTAATCTGATCAGCAACATAGCATCCTATGCTCTCCAGGGAATCAGAAGGTGGCTCATGAGGTTAGATAATTGGGCTGATAACCAGCAGGCTTTCATTTGAGACCTGGTTACTGCTGCAGATGGAATGAGCTCCTGCCACAAGCTCCAGCTCCTGCTGACCCAGCAGTTCAAAAGCAGGTGACCGTGAGTAAATAAATGGGTACCACTTCAGTGGTCAACTTAATGGGGACATGACAGTGACATCAATTGAATCTTCACAATAAAGGAGAATATATGTAGCTCAGGGTTGAAGTGAGGGATCCTTGGTGCTCTTTAAACTCGGTTGTTTTCTTGCAGACATTTCATTACTCAAACTAGGTAACATCATCAGTGTATTTACACAGTCAATATTATGTTCCCAAATCCTTTGGTCCTTATCCTGAATCCCTGGATTACTACTACTACTACTACTACTACTACTACTACTACTACTACTACTACTACATTCATGGTCAGGAGTGCTGAAGTGCTTCTGGGTTAAATGGATTGAATGGTGACATCACCATTGCCAAGGGATGCCCAGTTGGGGGTTCCTGTTTTATAGTGAAGCTGGACATTACAAGTGCATTTGTTCTGATCCATTTGACAGAGATACTCAAGTGATAAAATTAAAAAATTATTCACACACACACACACACACACACACACACACACACACACACACACCATGAGATAAGTAGGCAAATCAATACCAGGGAGAATCTTGCTTTCCCCCTTCTCATCCCAATTTAAATCTACAGCAGTTTAGTCTCTCCGTGTATCTGACGAAGCAAGCTGTAGTTCATGAAATGTTATATCTTTTAATAAAATTTGTAGGTGCACCCAGACTCCTCCTGATTTTTGGCTGTCATAGACTAACACAATGTCCTCCTCCAATATCAACGCCCATGCAACTCTCTTTTTAGACTGAACGTACATGATGACTCATAAGCAGTTGTTAAAAATGTATATATGTACGCCTTTTCATTTGGTGTCATGCAGGAATATAGTCATCATGCTAGAATATGCCCTGCCATTAATTAATCCATTGTAGTTTAAATAAAATGATTACTCATCTATGCATTTGGAAACTAAAGGTGATGATGCTGTGGCATCTTATGGAGGTAAACATTTTGAGATGGAGACATATGGGGAATTTGAAGAGCATGTGTGCTCAATGCATCACAACAAGGCAACAATGAATATTTACTTACTCACAATATATATGCTACGTTCAGCCAGTCCAGTCACAAATTATAATTGTCTTCCAGTTTAGTAGGATTTTTGTGTAACCAAAGACATGGCTGCAAATAAATAGAACTGTAGAAACTGGTGATTGTTTTGCAAAACAGAAAGCTTCCTTTTTGAACACAGCTAGTCCTTGATTTATAACCATAACAGAGCCAATCTTAAGTTGTGACAGTCATAAATCGAATCACCCACATGATCAACCCAATTTTTCAACTTCTGTAGTAGCTGTTAAATAAATACAGTGATCTTAAAGTGACTCTCTTCAGAGCAGAATCCTTCATTTCAGTTTATAATACAAAATAATATGTTCTGAAGTTTGACACCTGCTTTGCGGGTCACTGTGAAGATTAGCGATGGTTGCACCTATGTACTTTCTTCTTTTCCCCCCTTTTAATATTCTAAGTTAAATTTAATGGTTTTTAAAAGCTACCATTACATTCTTTTGTTTTGTGCTAGGTATTCATTTTTAAAATGCATGTGAGTGCTCACCTTTTTTTTAATAATGTCAGGTTTAGAAACAAAGGAAACTTAGCTGAATAGATAGATCATTTATATGCAAAGTATTTAAATATATATCTGTCTAAATCTACAAGTGTTTTATAGATTCTTTGAAGGGTAATGCTTTGTCAAGACCACAAGTGCTGAAGTTCATTCACTGCAAAGAAGAACATCTCGTTTTTACAGTTTGGAAGTATTAAACTGCTATTCAAGGTTATTTAATCTCAGGCAGCCTACCTGTTTTCCAACTGTTTTTTATCACTTAGGAAGGACAGATATTACCTACTTTAATGTAACTTGGCCAATTTCACCCAACCACATTTAAGTAAACAACACGTTTTAATTCAGAAACCGTGATTAGAGGAGCTGTTGGTTGATTCAGAGACTGGGGATTTGTTTAATTGATCCTAAAGTAACAAACTAACAAACTGTCAATCAGGATCCTCAAATCAGAAACTATTGACTTGGATCAGAGATACCCCACACATGCAGTCACACATAATTTTGCATTTTTAACATGTTTGTTAAAAAAACCACATGTTCAGATTTCACTTTGATTTAAAAAAACTGCATTTATCCCCTCATTCCTGCCCTCAGAGATAACAGTGGACATTTTCTAACAAATAAAATCATTATCTAGATAGACTTAACTTTATTTCAACCAAATGAAAGTACAATAGATCACAATTGATCAATATTTTTGGCTGTTTAGTCTTATGTTCACGAGCTTCAACCGTTTTGCTCTCTTCCTTATCTTGCCAGCTTCCAGACTGGAAGAGCAAGACAATGGCAATCACAAAAGATGCTAAGACTTTTCATTTTGATAAACATTTGGATAATTTGTTAATCAATTAATGAAATAGGTTCAGGTTGCCATTTGCATAACAATTTGCTAGATTAGATTTTAAGCCAGAACTGTTTTTGTTACACTTAATATCAGAAAAGTATGATAAAGGGTATATTTGATATTTCATGTTTTAACAGCAGCAAGAATTCTATTTGCACAACATTGGAAAAATGAGGAAATACCTACAGATATGATTTTAAAAATATTGGACTGTGCAGAAATGGATAGATTAACACTGAAGATAAAAGAAAAAGAAGACACAGAATATTTTCAAACTTGGAACTTGTTTTATCAATGGCTGGATAAAAGAGGTAGAAATTAGGAACTTAATAAATATTACTATGTAAACGAATTGATCCAGACAGTACACTGTTCATTAAGCACATATTGTATGTAAAGAAGACAAATTATATATATAGGTACAGTGAGGAGACCTACAACATTTCTGGAATATATATTTTGTTGGAGCTGAAGAAGTCAAGCATTCAACCACAAAGACCTCCTTCCAATTCTTAAAATGTGTTCCTTTTTATAAAAAGTCATCAGAGGAATCTCTCTCTGTTTTCATAGGTGTAGCAGATGAGTGGCTGTGTTATTGTATGGCCATTCAATATAAATTTATGTTCTTCTGCTGTACAAGAATAAGGATATGAAAGCCTCCTTATTAGGAAAGGAACCAAACAAAAAACCACCCTATTTGGCACTGGCATATATCTGCAAGTAAAAATTGACATTTGCTAATCTAATGTTCCTTCTTCCCAGTATGGCATGAGCAGTTACTTGTGAGAACATTGTGTAGTAATTGTGTTTAAATACTGACAGTTTTAATAGTGACCAGCATGTAACTGTTCTGCCCCTTATATCATTAGGGTTGGCAAGGAGCCGTTTATACTTCAACAGCCATTTTGCCATGCAGTTTTTTTGTTTCTGGATGGGTGGACAGTAAACTGTAAACACATTTCAGCAATGCTGTCTTAACACAATTACAGCCTTGATTGACTGCACAGGATGGGGAAAACAGTGTTATTTGTTGAAAGCAGAAAAGAAATAACCCTGAATTTTAGGCGGTGACAGATACAAGCCAACACAAGTCAAAAAATTATGAACTATCCATGGGGAATTGAAAATTAATGGTAAGGAGCTTTCTATTCACATTCTCTCTTCTTTTAAGAAGAAATTTCATACTGAACAGTGCCTACACATCCACTAAAAGAGGCTGATTTCAATTCAGTATGAATTCCAAGAGAACAGAAACAGCCTGCTCACCAATCTGACATCTATCCTGAAGTGAGAAGGTTTATGACTACATTGATTGAAATAGAAGGAAATTGGTTCCTTATCATCAATGTTCATGTTTCAGAGATTTTGAACATTGTAATACTGTACCTCTTTTACATGCCTCACTACTGTATAGTCATAGGGTTTTGTGTCTATTTCTAACAGAAACATAAACCCAATCTTCAATTACAACAGAGGGGCAACGCTGTAGAACCAGCGATGGTGAATCTTTACCACACCGACTTTTGATTCATCATGAAATTTCCTGTGATTTGCCTCCACTATGAATCAAAAACCCTGTCTGCAGGGGGAAAAAATTCCCAGCTGAAACTTACAATAAAGTATATTGAATAACAAATTTATGGAATGATACAGTTGGCCAAGTCCATTCTTCGCCCTGCTTGTTATCTAATGACTGACTCCCGTTGATAGTGAGTAGCAAGCTATTTCTCAATGACATAAAGAGTTGCACAGAGCTTGCTGTTTTATATCATGTTCTCTCTTCCCGCTTTTCTTTCAAAGCGGAGCTGGCTGGCTTCTGAAGTGTGCATTCATTTTAAGACAAATTGAAATGGAACTGCATGGCACCCATTTGGTTTGATTTTCATTCATCTAGCAAGAAACGGGCATGAATAGGAGGCTCGTTGGGACTCCATTCATGCTGCTCATTATCTAAAGGAGAGGGATGGGAAAGAAGGCTGTGTTTTAAACAGGTGAATCAGATTGCCTTCCCATTCAACCACAGGACCATTTTGATCTGAACCATGGATTTCAAAAGCCACCTTCCCCAATGGTGTTGATACTATATAGCGGCTTATTTGGGAGCGGAAATCTGCATTTGGGAAGTATAAGAGCTAAGTTATGACTTAGATGTTTGACCATGAAATGCAGGTCAGATCAGATCAGTGAGTTGTAGAACACACACATATCTAATCATCAAATATACCAAATTCCATTCATTTATAGCCAGGTAGACAACTTAAGAGTAATTATTGGAATTCTCCTCTTCTAAATTGGTGCTGGGCAGCAGGATGACTCAGTGACATCCCCTGAATCAAAAATGAAAGCATTTCACAAAAGAATACTAGAAGTTCTACGGTATAATATATATTAGAAAGATTTGCTAATGAAGCCTAGACCAAATTTGAGCTGTTGGATTCCATGACCAAATACAGGCACTTCTACCACTTGCCATATCAATGGAGGATAAGCATATGCAATACCCCAGCCATCAAAAACATTGCTCTTTTTTGTTGGACTGTCAATTATATGTCATTCATCATTCCCTATTGGAAAGAACATCCCAATGGAATCTGAACCACAGAGTGTCTTATTTCCTCCTGGGCTTTAATCTATCTATTGTTAAGCAGAACCACTAAGTTTATAATTAAGGCACTTGAGCTAAGAACCCAATACAGATAGTCCTCAACTTACAATCATTCATTTAGTGACCATTTGAACAGTGGTGGGATTAAAAAAAATTACTACCGGTTCTGTGGGCATGGCTTGGTGGATGTGACTTGGTGGGCGTGGCAGGGGAAGGGTACTGCAAAATCCCCATTCCCTCCCCACCCCACTAACCTGCTTTCCAGCTCCGTTCTCCTGTGCAGGGCAACAAAAGAAGACCCAGCTTATCAGATGGGACTCAATGGGAGGCAGAGAATAGATGGGGGCAGGGGCAGTCAGAGGTGGCATTTGCCAGTTCTCCGAACTACTCAAAATGTCCACTACCGGTTCTCCAGAATTGGTCAGAACCTGCTGAATACCACCCCTGCACTTGAAGTTACAAAAGCACTGAAAAAAGTTACTTATTAACTATTTTTCACATGTCACATGATCAAAATTTGGATGCTTGGCAATTGGCGCATATTTATGATGGTTGCACTGTCCAGAGATCATTTAATCACTGTTTGCGACCTTCCGACAAGCAAAATCGGCGGGGAAGCCAGATTCCATTAATAACTGTGTTATTAACTTAACAAGAACAGTGAATCAACTTAGCAGTGATTCACTTAACAATTGTGGCAAAAAAGGTCATAAATTGGGCAAAACTCGCTTAACAACTGCCTTGCTTAGCAAGAGAAATATGATCGTAAGTTGAGTCTACACGTACATCGAACAAATTGGGGGGGTACCCTGTAAGGGAACGCATTTATCTGATGGCCAACTTCTTGCATTACCACCACGTATCTATTTTATCACAGTGTTTCCTTTTATCTATTTCACCCTGGAATCAGATTGTGCATTTTATTTTTATGGTATTTTATTGGTAAGATTGTAAGACTAACCATTTGTTTGAAGTGGTGTTGAGTTCCCTGCCTAAGCAGGGGGTTAGACTAGAAGACCTCCAAGTCCCCTTCCAACTCTGTTATTCTATTCTATTCTCTATTCTATTCTCTATTCTCCTCTACAGTCTATTCTATTCTGTTCTGTTCTGTTCTGTTCTATTCTATTCTATTCTACATTCTCCTCTACCTTCTATTCTATTCTATTTGATTCTATATTCTCCTCTACTTTCTATTCGATTCGATTCGATTCGATATTCTCCTCTATCTTCTATTTGATTCTATTCGATTCTGTTCGATTTGATTCTATTCGATTCTATTCTATATTCTCCTCTACCTTCTATTCAATTCTATTCTATATTCTCCTCTACCTTCTATTCGATTCGATTCGATTCTGTTTGATTCTATTCTATTCTATATTCTCCTCTACCTTCTATTCTATTCGATTCGATTCTATATTCCCCTCTACCTTCTATTCTATTCTATTCTATTCTATTCTATTCTATTCTATTCTATTCTATTCTATTCTATTCCATTCTATTCTATTCTATATTGTCCTCTACCTTTTATTCTATTCTATTCTATATTCTTCTCTACGTTCTATTCTATTCCATTCCATTCTATTCTATCCTGTTATGTCCTATCCTATTCGATTCGATTCTAATCAATTAATAAAACTATTCCATTTATTAATAAAGGGATGTTTCATTTCTCTTATAGAATTTTAAATTATAATTTAGAATAATTTTTGAAAGCTTTCTTTTGAAAAAATGAAAAGCTACTCATCATTTATTACCCCATCATCCTCAAGAACATATACAATATTAGATTTTTTTTTTAGCTTCTAATGTGTCATGAGCCTTTTTACAGTTGTTCAATGATGCTGATAAATACATAACTTTTTAAATAGGGCAATTTGCTACAATCACAGCAAAGCAGAGCCAATTTCTGTAGCATAGGAATTTACAAAAGTGATAAGTAGAATAACAAAGCTATCTTTATTTTGTTTTAATATTTTACCCTTTTATCTCCATGTTAGGCTACTGTTATTATATGTAATTAAGAGTAACTACTTTTCCTCTAGGGTTGCATTTATTTATACCATTTTCTTCCTACTTGGAATATACTTGAAGCAGCTAACAGCATTTAAAAGAGAAAAACAGAATAAAGTTTAAAAAATACACATTATCATTAACACAAAATGAATACTAGAACTCAGTTAGCAATTAAAAAAAAAGCCTGATGAAAGAAATTTGCTTTTATGAGTTTTCTGAACCTCAAAAGTGTGGAAGCCAAAGGATGTATATTTTATAACCAGGAAAAAAAAACTTTCTCTTCTAAGTCAAAAAGGCTCTCTAACAACAACCACATTTGCAAAAAGCTGCTCTATGCACATCTGAAGCACCAGAAAAAACTCTCTGGATTAGCAGCTCACATTGAGACAATCTGTTTCCCATTTAATATGGAAATAATTCTGCTTAATCAACTGGTTGAAGACAGAGCAAAACTCCTCCAAAAAAATCTAACATTTTTTTCTCTTTTAACAACCCTGTAATCCCTTGCATCAGGGTGGAGTCGGGGCCATTCAAGCGAGCTCCAGAATTTTCTGGCTGGATGCCCTTCCTGATGTCTACACAGAGTTCACAGCAGACAATTACTCACTGCACCCAGAGAGAGAAATATCCGCCACTATCTAGGATTCAATTCAAAGCTTCCTGATTATGAGGCAAAACCTCTACCTCTAGGCCACCATGCAGCTCTCCCCCCCCCAAAAAAAAAAATCTAAGAAATAAATACTAAAAACTATACTTAATCCTATTGCACCAGGCTTTTTGTTCTTAATTTCGGGTTAATGTTAACCACACTGTGTGCCTGCCAGAGTAGAAAGGCAATATATAAATCCAGGGTTGGGCTTCAAAAATTTTAGCAACGGGTTCTCTGCCCAGTTGCTTGGTGGGCGTGGCCATGCTGGGCGTGGCCTAGTCAGCCTCCTGCACTACAGTGGGGTGGATTGCCCTCCCCCAGCTCCAGAAGCTTTCCTAGAATAGAATAGAATAGAATAGAATAGAATAGAATAGAATAGAATAGAATGGAATGGAATGGAATGGAATGGAATGGAATGGAATGGAATAGAATAGAATAGAATAGAATAGAATAGAATAGAATAGAATAGAATAGAATAGAATAGAATAGAATAGAATAGCAATAGGATAGAATAGCAATAGGATAGAATAGCAATAGGATAGAATAGCAATAAGATAGAATACTGTATTGGCCAAGTGTGATTGGACACACAAGGAATTTGTCTTGGTGTAAATACTCTCAGTATACATAAAGAAAAGATACATTTGTTAAGAATCAAGAATCATAACGTACAACACTTAATGATAGTCATAGGGTACAATCAACAATCAAATCATACTAGGAAACAGTCAATATAAATCGTAAGGATACAAGCGACAAAGTTACAGTCCTACAGTCACAAATGGGACGGGATGCGGGATAAGGAGTGATGGGAAGATTAACAGTAATAGTAGTGCAGACTTTGTAATAGTTGAACAGGGTTGAAGGAATTATTTGTTTCGCAAAGTGATGGCATTCAGGAAAAAACTGTCCTTGTCTCTAGTTGTTCTGGTGTGCAGTGCTCTATAGCCTTGTTTTGAGGGAAGGAGTTGAAACAGTTTATGTCCGGGATGTGAGGAGTCTGTAGATATTTTCACAGCCCTCTTTTTTGATTCGTGTAGTATACAGGTCCTTGATGGAAGGCAAGTGGGTAGCAATTGTTTTTTCTGCAGTCCTAATTACCCTCTGGAATCTGTGTCTGTCCTGTTGCGTTGCAGAACCAAACCAGACAGTTATAGAGGTCAAGATGACAGACTCAACAATTCCTCTGTAGAACTGGATCAGCAGCTCCTTGGGTGAAAACAGCCTCCCCAGGCTCCGGAGGCTCTCTGGAAGCCAAAAACAGGCCCATTTCCGGCCTTCCTGATCTTCCGGGAGGCCCGTTTTTTGGCCTCCCCGAGCCTCTGCACATGCCCTGCACTTACCTGCATCCAAAACGGGCCATGTGGGGACTCCTAGGAGGGGCGAGGTGGGGTGGGCGGGGCCAACCAGGAGTGGGATTTGGGAGTCCTCCAAACCACACAGAATCTTAGCTAGGGGCTCTCCCAAACCCCTGCAAACCCCCAGCAGCCCACCCCTGTATAAAATCCAAGAAATATATAAATCACAGACAAAACACACTTCACTTAGTAGCTTGCGTGTCTCTGTTCCAGAAATGGGCTATTTGAGTTTCATCGTCATTCCATGGATTTTTTGTTTGTTTGTTTTCTAGAGGACATTGACCCTGCCCCAAATTGAAATGCCAAGCACAACAGAACCATGAAAGCCCATGAAGTTTCTCCTGTATTTAACTGAGGCTATTAGTATTCAGCTTAAATGCTTTTAAATGTAGCAAACACAATGGGCTATGGCAACTAAACCAAACTTGTAAGCCAAGCATCCATTATGTCTCTTTTATATTTCTTTGAGCATTCACCTTTTTTTTTTTTTTGCCTAATAGATTTTCTAGCCAACTTCCACCAGCCACTAGCTGCAAATCGCATTTCAAAGGTCATGTTTTCTTTTGTTTTACTCTGAGATAGATCAAGATCTTTTTCAGAACTGTGTCACCAAATGATCCTTGGCAAGGCTGTCCAATGGCTCTCCTTGGCAAGCAATTGTCCCTTATTTGGAATGTCTGTGCATTGTTTCCTTTCAAGTTAATACGGAAATTAATTTGTTATTGAGGTTTTGGTTTTTTTTTTTTACAATTTAGACACCACAAACCTAAAGAAGCAACTAATAATACCATCTCCCTCAGGTGACAGATTATTCAATTCTGTTTTGTAGAGAACAGAATAGAATAGAATAGAATAGAATAGAATAGAATAGAATAGAATAGAATAGAATAGAATAGAATAGAATAGAATAGAATAGAATAGAATTATTTATCGGCCAAGTATGATTGGACACACAAGGAATTTGTCTTTGGTGCATATGCTCTCAGTGTACATAAAGAAAAAATAAAATACATTCATCAAGAATCATCAGAAACAACACTTAGTGATAGTCATAGGTTACTAATAAGCAATCTGTCTACTAATAAGCAAGCAAATCATACTAGGAAACAAATAAAACAATATAAATTGTAAAGATACAAGCAACATGGTTATAGTCATAAGTGGGAAGAGATAGGTATAAGGAAGGATAAGAGGAATAATAGTAATGCAGTCTTAGTAAATAAGTTGACATTGTTGTGGGAATTAGTTATTTAAGCAGAGTGGATGGCATTTGGGAAAAAAAATCAGTTATGTAGAAACAAAATGCTACATTGCAAAATTGTTTTGCTTTTTTTGTATATACGGTGTAAGATAGCATTCATACTATTCTTGCTCCTACAGAAGTAAGGAGATCACTGAAATTAGTGAACCCATTAGCCATGGTGAGAAACTTCAGTCTCATTAACTGCAATGGAATTTGGTTGTGAGTACTCTTGATATTTCTATTCCACCTTTTCTCTAGGAGTGAGGTGTCAAACTTTATTTCCTTGAGGGCTGCATCAGGGTTGAGTTTGACCTTGGGGGGCCAGGGTGGGCATAGCCAAGATGAGCAACGTCACTCATGTTGGGGGCGCCTATGGTGGCCCAAGTGCTCTGCCAGCGTAAAGAGGCTCCTGAGGTCTGTTTTCGGCTGCAACGGCCTCCTGCAACCCTCTGTCAGTATAGGGTGGCCCCACAGGCCAGGTTTAAGTACCTCATGGGCTTGATCCAGCCCACAGGCCTTGAGTTTGACACCTCTGCTCTAGGAGCTCAATACGTGAACTCGCACCACAGACGTTTGACAAGGAGATAATGATGGGGAACCTTTTTTTTCTTTAGATATATGGAAGTGTATAGTCCTATATAACGATTGACTATGCAATATAGAAGTAAGCAAGCCTTGAGTTTAATTGCTAAAGGATTATACTTTGTTTTGTCCTGTCCTTGGTATGGAAAAATTGTGTAGAGTAGGACAATCTTTCTCATCTTCCATCCAAAACCTTAAGATGGCCTCAACACCACCTTATGATGAAAACCCAGATTTATTCTACCATATAAAATAAATTGTTTTTCTTACTCCAGTGAAACAAGGCTTCAGTGTGCTGTCTGAAATAGTTCCCCACATCAACGACCAAACTTGAGTGAGAGTTAGTGACTGGCCTCAAATCACTCAATAAATGTCCAAGCTCAAAAAATACTAAATTGTTATTTTCACAGTCCTGATCCATCACTTTGACCATGGTTTTGCACAACTAACCTAAGCAAAATCCAAACTCACACATTTCAAAGCACCGTGCTTTAAAAAAGCAGCCTTGTACTTTAATTAAAGAAATTCAATCCATCCCAGAATAATTTAATTGCTTGCCACTTAGTCTACTTTTTTTTTTCAAAGAGCCTGGCCTGCGATAAGCAAAATATTTCTGCACAATCACTGACTTGAAACTATCCCTCCCTTTCTCGTGGTTTCCTGGCAAATCTGCCCCAAGATTAATCCTCTGCAGCCCAGTTGGCATAAATAGCTTTATCCTGCATTTTCTACAAAGGTATCCTGAAGCAAAAGGGAACAAGGCCCACTTTTCAGCCTGAGGTTTTAAATTAAAAGCGCTAAGAATCCATTTCTGATGAAGTGCCAGGATGACCCCTGGGGTAAGCAACCAAACAAACTCACTAATCCTTGTGGCCATTCTTTTCTTCTAGTAATTCATTTATGTAGTTGGAAGTTGGTCTTGTTTATCCTTCTGGAAGAAAGATTTGTGGAATTACACTCATTTCGGGACATCCACAGCCCAATAAATCTGCTTTTTCACTGCCGAGCTGGATCCCTCCCTGCTTCATTTGGTGTCAATAAGACAGACAATAATATAGTATTTAAGCTTGCCTGAAACAAAAACTGACAACATGCTGTACAGCAATTGCCTAGCCTGATCTCTTTTTCTAACAACTCGTGCAGGCTTTCACACTTCAATTTAGAGGCACTATAAAACCTGTCAAAGTTGATAAGGAGTGGCACAAAGCTGCAGTATCAGCAAGTCATATCATCAGTTGGAGTGCCAGCAAATCTACTGTGGAACACCTTAACTGTCAAAATATGAGTTGATATTTCCCTGTTTTGGCTGATTTATTGTCAAGTATTTTCCAGTTATGCGTATCTATGTGTATTTAAGACTTCTGAAGAAAACGGGGAGCATCTGCCTGCTTCTATTCACTTTTGTTTTGTCTTCTGCTTTCTTCTGGCATAATGAGAGGATATCGATGGACAGCAGAAAACAAGCATCTGTCTCCTCGAATTGAAGACTGAAAAATGACTAGGCCCCCTCTTCTGGGAGTCTCAATTGTAGACAGTGCTACTGGGTTTAGATTTTCAAAGCAAGCTCAAAGTCCTTACTTCAATTTAAGGTCAAATAATTCATAGCTCTGTGGAAAAAAAAATAAAAGCAGACTTGGGGAAACTTCAGAGAGTTCTATGACTTTCTTATGATTTATTGTATTGATATTTACCCTTTTCTCTGAGTGTCCATAATGGTTAACATAAAGAGTGCAGTGGTTAAAGTACATTCCTGCAGGCAAACTCTGCCCACAGCCTGGAGTTTGATCCCAACAGGGCTCAAAGTTGACTCAGCCTTCCGTCCTTCAGCATTTGGTAAAATGAGGACCCAGACTGTTGGGGCCAATATGCAAATAAGGATTCTACCTTGTACACCACCAAGAGAGTGCTGTAAATCACTGTGGGGAAGTATTTAGAAGGCCTAAATGCTATTGCTATTGTTTTCTTTGCAAAAATCCTGTAATGCCTGGGAGACCATGACTGGCCCAAAGTTATCCACTGATCTCAGGAGTTGAGGGAAGACTCGAATTTAGTGGTAGGAATAGCAGGCAGTATACCATTGTCCGTGTGGACAATACAATCATTGGGCACCATCCTGAATGCAAATTTCTATAGTCCACCTCAAAATCAGGTTCATATGTTAAGACCCCACCCCTTGACTGAAGACTGTTAGAATCACAGTGGATAGGAAACACTTAATCCTTAATCCTGCTGTAGTTATGACAAAAATTGCTCTCAAACATACAAATAGGAAAATTAATGAAATACTTGAATAAGAATAATAGATTTATAGGAATCACATTCATATTTATTTCTAAACCTGAACATGAAGGTCCTTTTAAAATCTTATAAAAGTCTCTCTTACCTTTGTTTACTTGCAAAGATAAACACTTCAGTTATTCAATGTTTTTTCTCATTGGGTTCTGAACTTCTGATCCAATCAAATTTAACCCTAGTCCTTTGTAACAGTATACCCAAACAAATAAAGGAGACCCAGTATTTGAGTACAGCAGTTGCTTGGCTGTTTTTATTAGGTTTCTGTTTGTTGAATTCAGTCTGCATTTGCAAATTTCAGTCCATAACCAGTTTAAGGATACACTGAAAATACAGTCAATTACTGTATCCAAAACTTCTCTGTGCCTCAAAGGTGCTAGTGCTTCATTTCAATATAATATTCTACCACTTACAGTATAAATAACAGATTCAGTAGCATTCATTTCCATCCATTCCCCCCAAACTATCTTAAACTAGCCATATTTGGCAACCATATTTCCTCCAACTGGTCTTAACTTAATCTTTTTGCAAAAGAATTGCTGTGGGGATTAAACATTCTTGTTACTAACTATACACTTAATTCCTGGCCTTGGAGAGTTTCCATCACACAGAGGGACAATTGACTTATCAAAACCCTGCAAGAGTTCTCATTAAAAAAAAATAGCATAATTGATTTGTAATTATCATCAGGGATGCAAAACTACTGCTAACCTAATTGTAAAATATATTGTTCCTTTCAAGTCTTAATGTATTGCCTTAAGTGATCCCCATTTAAGCACCAACAAACTACAGTAAATAGAATGACAGCGGGAAGCCTGAGAAATAGGAGTTCTTCCGACTTCTCTGTGCAATAAAAGATGTTCTCTTTTTGACTATTGTTCAGTCCATTAGTGTAAAGCTGGGATGTTTTTCTCACAGTGTGATGCAGACCAGGTGTCGGGGCTTCAAAGCAAGACCATATTTTGCAATAAAACCCAACTTTCTGTAAATTTTCCACCATCTGTTCATCTCGGCAATGAAGAAAATTGCTGTTAAAACCTTCTTGTCTTCTCAGCATCTCTCATTCCAAAGTTTAAGAACAGATCATCCCAAGCCAACCATATACACAGCTCCTGCAGATATAGATTGCCCACTGCCTTGACCTACGAGTATTTTCAACGCCATTTTATTTTCTTTGGGATTTGTTACTTCCCAGTTTAGATTACAAATTTAGGATTTACAAAATACAGAATAATAGACCTTGGAGGTCTTCTAGCCCAACGCTTTGCTCAAATAGGAAAGCCTATACTATTTCAGATAAAAGCTGTCCAATCTCTTCTTTAAAGTCTCCAGTGATGAAGCACCCACAACTTCTGAAGGCAACTTCTGTTTCACTGGTTAATTGTTCTCACTGTTTGGAAATTTCTCTTTAGTTCTAGTTGTTTCTCTCCTTGATTAATTTTCATCCATTGTTTCTTGTCTTGCCTTCTGTTGCTTTAGAAAATATTTCTGCCCCTTCTTCTTTGTGGCAGCCCCTCAAATACTGGAACATACTGCTATCTTTTTCACTAGACTAGACATACACAATTCCAGCAACCGTTCCTTATATGTTTTAGCCTTTAGCTCCCTAATCATCTTTGCTGGTCTTCTCTGTATTCTTTCCAGAATCTCAATGTCTTTTTTTATATTGTGGTGACCAAAACCAGATGCAATATTCCAAGTGTGGCCATACTAAGATTTTATAAAGTGGTACTAATACTTCACATGACTCTATATAACTCTCTTCCTTGCTCTTTTGCACCCACCTTTCAGATTAATCTCTAATTTAATTTAATTTAATTTAGTAATTTAATTTAATTTAAACTCTGGACTACAAGGGCACTATTATTTTTAGATATTCAGTTGAGTCACAGTCATCATTTTAGAAGGAACACTATTTTAATAGCTGCTTTTTTATTCATGAGATGCACCTCCTGAACTTTTCTTCATGAGTTCAGCACTTCTTATGCAATATTCCGTGTTCCAACTTGATTCTCTCCTGCAAGGTAGCTTGAGCCAGTCTTCTATTGAACTTCCTTACCTAAAGGCAGGCTTGAATTTGGATACATTATTTCTCAACTTCATTCAGCAGTCTGTTGTCTGTCTGCTCAGCTGATGAGAGGATTACCCTGATGTTGTTAATGAATAAGTATATTTATTATGGCTAGAACATTTAATTAATTGGTTCTATTGAACCAATCAATGAAATATGTAGCAATGACCATGAGAAAAGAACAACACAAGCACAAAGGAAGAATGCAATCTCTTCCCTTTATGTGTGCCAGATTAATTTGCCATCAAATTGTATCTCCAGTCTTTTTCACTGAGAGGTTGTTTTCTGAAGAGGAAAAAAAACACCATACTGTAATATTTATTGTTCAAAGTTGTTGCCTGTGTTGTTTAAAATAACAATGTAATGAAAAGTGCAAGGACAGCCAAGTGCCTCTCGTTTTAATGAGATTTTGGGACTCTACACAGCTTCACTGTCCCTGTGTATCCTATAAGATGTTCCTCGGGACAAATGCATTCAAAATGATTGCATCATAAAGATTTCCCACAAAGACTGGTGATCGTACGTTATTCTTTAGTTTAAATTTTCAGTACAGCTATTATTTTCTAAATTGTATTTGAAAGGAACACCTTACTCAACGTAATGTTTCCCGAGTTCATCTTACACCCTCTCAGTCTCTGGGATGGAAGTCACATTCTGACATGATGGTAGCATCATTTGTGTAATGGTTCGTTCTGAGACTGATAAAGATTCAGCACAAGCTAGAAGCTCCTTTACTGCCCGAGAAAGGACCTGCCCATTTGCTCATTCATAGGAGGCAATTAAGAAAAAATAAATAAAGTCTTCACCCACACATAATTTGGAGACGTATTTGTTTTAGATTGAAAATAGTTCAGTCTTGTATTCCTGCCCCATTTTTTCTAAAAAAATCTTTGTAAAGTGCAAAGGATGGTACTTGGAGAACAATGACTTTCAGTGTTATGCAGAAGCGTAAGAGAATGACATATTTCTAGGAATAAGCTGGTCCAAACATTATGCACAGTATAGCAGACAAAAGCAGGCTGTCATGCCCCTGTCGGAATCTGATTCAGAGGGGGAGGCTGAGCAGCTGACAGGGAGTGGTACTGTGGCTCCATTGGCTGTGGAAGAAACTGGGGAAGGGCACAGTCCGGCTGGGCAGAGCAGGGGAGAGGTAGAGCAAAGCAGAGGGAATTCAGAGGGGAAGTCAGGGCCACCCCCTCTTCATCCTATGGCATATAGGGAGCAACGTGAGTTGTGTGGCTTATGGGGGAGGAAAGGGTCCTGATTCCCTTCATTAGCTGCAGCTGGGAACACAGTGTTTAAAAAGGGAAGCTACACACAGCAAAGTTGTTGGAAGCAAATCGTGAGTTACCTGTTATTGTTGAGGATTATCTGGGTTCCTGGCATCTTCCCAACTGTGTGTGTTTTGCTGGCCTTTCAAGTCTGCAATTTCTTATCTTGCCCTGTCAAGTTAATTACTGCAGTATGGTTTGTGTGGATTTTTATTTACAGTTTGTATATACTTTGTTTTTGGACTGAATTTCCTCCACTTAAAGACTGTTCTTGGGAGTTTTTTCTCCAGCTGAAGGTAACCTGGACATTGGGGGCAAAGTTGGAGGTATTAAAAGGACTCTTCTTTCTTATTTGACTGTGTTGCCTGTGTGCCAGGCCTGGATCATCACACAGACTTTATACAGATTATACAGATTAACTGAGATGGAAGGGACCTTGTAGGTCATCTAGCTCAAATCCATCCGCCCAAGCAGACCCTACACCATTTTTGACATTTTTGAGTTTGGTAAAATCAGTCAGCCCATTCTTAATTTGCTTGGAGAACAGAGTTGCAAATGCAACTCCTTAGACATGGTAGAAAACCCACGGCCAGGATCAAGTCAAGACTGAACTGCCAATTCAGTCTGTTTCTATTTAATGGAAAGGGGGGAGATATTATAACTTGTCCTTTTTCTCAAGTGGCAAATGACCTTATGGCCCTTTGGACCTTATGACCAAAGTTTCAATATTTCAATGTTTTAAGGCCATGGTGCAGCTTCAAGGCAAGTCATCAGGTGTATTATATTTGGAGGGGTGAGAGGAACCCCAGGATTAAGTCCAAGTGAAATAGTTCTCATTAGCTGCCAACATTGTCAACAACCTTTCCTTAAAAGGGTATATTAAAGATAGGATGATAATTGTCTAAAATAGTTGAGTATAAAGACGGCCGTTTGAAGAGGAGGTGCGCTACCAAATTCTTGAAGGGTAGAGCAAGCAACTCCTCCCTCAAAGAAATTAACTCCATGGGGCAGACCCAACTACCAGTCACCTTTCATTTTGATCTTTAGAAGTGTTGCTTTCCTGTATTCAGAAAGCAAAAGGATGCTTGAATCAAAGCTCCAACACTGGGCCGCCTACTCATTCTGCAGAGCCCAAATGCACACCCATGGAAACTTCAGAGTGTCTTTAAATTAAAAAGAATATTAAAATACCCATGCTGCTTAAAGTGGGAAAATGTACAGGGTAAACAAGTAATGTTGAAGGTAAACAAGAAGGTCTCACACCAAGAACCACTGAAGGGTCCATTACACCTACGCATCAATTGTCTGGCACCCTCCCCTTACCCACTCACTTCCTGACCCAAACAGCTGTAATTATGCTTCCCAAAGAAAATTCTGGGCTACACAATCCAAACAAATGTAAGAGTGCAAACTGCATTTAAAGGAAAGCCTTTATCCAGTTACATAATGACTAAAGAGAGCCAACTCAGAACCTCCCTTCTTCTCCCATTTTTTATGTGGGTTTTTTTTTCCCAACAGGAAGATCTGGCTAATAAATAGATTGTATACACAAATTGAGTAACTATTATGCAAATTTCAAATGAACCTGTGTCCTGGGCACCCACCCTGGCTTCAAACAGATTTCTTCAACAAGACGCACCAGGTTGCTACATTTCAGTGCTCCTTCATCTTTAATGATTGGCCTCCCACTGTGTTTATAATATTATCCTAGGATTCATTTCCAAGCCACCAATGTGAAAATTAGAATATAAAAAGAGTAGTTTGGACAAGCACAATATGTGTGTGTGAGAGAGAAAGGGATGCATGTTGACACTGCACAGAAATTCACCTTCCTTCTGTTATCTAATTCTTTCAGATATGTTGGACCACACTTCCCAGCATTGCTGGCTGAGAATTATGGAAGAATATTTGAAGGGCATCCAGTTGGGATGTTCATCCATACAAAATCAATAGTGAGAAACTCCTCCTTAATGGCCAGTCACCAACTGTCTTTTTTTGTTTGAGCACAAGTGATATATTTTCAACTAGGTCTCTTCAGATATTATTTTTCCTAAGAATCTCCTCTCTGAAGTCATGAGAAGCCAAAAGCATTGTGGGAATTATAGGCTATGATTCAGGCCAGTGCTGTGCATTATTTTTGTAATTAAAATAATTTTTATTATTCTTCCTCTAACTACAAGGTAGGGAGGGCCATAATCTCCAAGACTATCTCCAAGACTATGTCCATTATGTCTAAGGCACAATTATTTGCCTACATTTAAGCTAAAAAGCTCCCAAATATTAAAATATTTCTTCCTATGGAAGCTATCCAGCATGTAATCATTTATGATGCCCTAGTTTGTTTTCAATAACACCCTGGCTTGGGATAGATTGAGCCTACTGAACCCATTGGTCCGTCCATCTTTGAAGAGCTCCTGTTAACAAGGAGAAGGGAAATATATAAACTGTCCATAGAATTAAATATTATTATTCCCCCCCCCCCCCGGAAAAAAATCCCTTCCTGCCCTACACATAATGATGCATACTTCAGTCAACTTTAAAGAAGAGGGATGGATATTGATAGAAGATTCCCACCAGCCTCAAATTCAATATATTCTACAAGAGTGTGCAGCTAAGAGTCTACCAAGATGAAAACAAAAATCAGTAGAGATAGCCTGGGTAGAGACAGATGGTTTTTAAAAGCAAAAATCTTTATTTCCCTTTTTTATGTTAGCAGTAGGGATAAAGAAAAAGGGTAATAAAGACTTTTTTAAAAACCTCTCTCCTTACTCAGGCTTTCCCTTCTGATTTTTTTTTTTTTATTTTCAGTTGATGGAATGTCAAACTGCATGTTCCTACACAGAAGATCACATCACTACTTGCAAAGATGCTATTCTGCAGCACAAGCATCACAGACTACAAATAGAACCTGAAGCCTGCAAGAGAGAGGGAGGGGAGGAGGGAGGAGAGAGGGAGGGAGGGAGAGAGAGAGAGAGAGAACAAAAGCATGCAACAAATTGTGTTGCAAAGCTCTTCCCCTGGACCAACTAGGGAGGCTTCAGAACCTAAAGTCATTATCTGCCATTCATGAATATTTTATTATGTATAGATCTCTGACAATATTTTATTACTACTCTATTCCAAGTAATATAGTGGGAAGATGGAAGGAAGGAAGGAAGGAAGAAAGGAAGGGAGGGAGGGAGGGAGGGAGGGAGGGAGGGAGGGAGGAAGGAAGGAACTGCGACAAAGAAGGGGGAGCCAACCTATTTTCCAAAGCACCTGAGAGCAGAACAAGAAGCAAGGAGAGGGTCTTCCGGTTTGAGTTCCTTCAGCGATAAACAGAAATCCGTGTTTGTGCGCGGTTTCGGTCTGGGCTCACCGCTGGAGCTCACTGAGCTGGCTGGTTTTGGGGCTAAGCCACCTCGTAAAGGTAGTGAAGAGGGGGGAGACCGCCAGCAGGGTTTAGGAGAGCCACATCTCTCCTCCTCAGCTGGCCATTACTCCCTTTCCCGAAGGCGGTGGCAGCGGTGGTCAGAAATGGCCACCACAAAGGAGAACTCAACTGGAAAAGAATGTGCAGGAGGAAGATAAGAAGTGAAAGTTTTGGCTGACTGGGTTAAATTGTAAAAGCAACAACTAAGGTACCCTGGAATTTAAACTTACAAAAAAATAACATCGCTCCCAAAGAAGAGTCGGAAGCAGCAAAGGAAAGTGAAATGGGAAAGGTTTGGGTTTTTTTTCTTCTCTCCCTTTCCCTATACTGACAACCAAGAGACTTAAATAAGAAATTGGAAAAATCCACTTTGACATCAACAGGCAATTAAGCTGAAAATAAAACAAAATGTCAAGGGGATAATAAATATTTCTGGACACTAAAAATTTTTTTTCATAAGCAGGAAGGGAGAGAAAAAGAATAAAAGGGCAGGATCTGGAAAGAGGGAGGAGACTGCCTGGAATTAAAAAGAATCTACAGTAAAACTTCAACAAGACTTCTAAAAGATACCTTTTAACTGAAACTTTGTAACTAAACAGTAGAACCCCAGGAAGAGAAAGTGAAAAACAGAGCAAAAAGAAACAGCTTGCATGTATTTGGATTACTTGGTGATCTTTGGATTCTTGGTTATTGCATTTGAATGACTAAAATTAATCGGGTGGTTTTTAAAAAATTTATACAATGGCACCACTTCTGGATGAATTGAAAATGGAACTTAAAAAGTATAAAGTTGATGCACAAGAAGGGAGGGGTTCTTTTGGCTTCGTTTTTCAATTCTTAGAAATGGAGATTTGGAACTATGAGAAACAACAAGAAACGACTGCAAAACAAGAAGACTGGGAGAAAGAAGAAGCCATCTTTAATGAACAAGTAATTCTATGTGGGGAAGAAAAAGGAAAGGGGGGGGAAAGAGAATGGAGAATTTAAGACTTAAAAAAACAACCAAAGAAAAGAAAAATAATTCAAAAAATAAGTATAATACTGGAAAGCAACAGAAGAGGGTAATACAGAAGAGAGAAATAGAGGTAGAGAGACAAGGGGGTAAAAAGGGGAGAGAGAAGAAGAGAGGGAAGAAGGAAAGGAAAAGAAGTTACAAAGGACTGGAGCATGATATAGAGAAACAGGATCTAATTAGAGATAATGGGTGAAAATCTAACTGAAAAAGGGATTCTGTAAAGGTACATAAGATTGTATTGTTATATTAGTAATAGAAATAACTTTAAAAAATTGGAAACAACGTATGATTAAAATGAGGGATAAAATAGTTAGTGTAATTTAGTGAAATGTTTGTTAATAAAATAAGTGAAATAAAATAAATGAGAAAATTGAATTAGGAAGGGACGGGAACATTTTAATTAGTTAATGTTTTATAAAATATAAGTGAAGAGGGGGGAATTAATTATGGAAAGCTTATAATTGTTCTCATAGAAGTATGATATTTAATTGAAAAGTAATGTTAAAGAAGTTAAGATTTTAATGAATATTAATATTAATGATAGAATTGAATTGGAATGGAATGTGTTGTTTTAATTACATATATTTATAATTTTTTCTTTTTTTAAGAATATAGTGTGTATTTTAAGAATGTATTTTAAGAATTCGAATGGAAGTTATGTATTATATTGAATGTTATAACTTTAGGGTATATATTGAAGCCTAAATAGGAGTAAAATGGATAAACTTAAAAGATATAAAGGCGTCATACTCCAATCAGTAACTACAGGAGAAACTTTGTTCAATGAGAAAAGATAATAGATAATTGAAACAGGACAGACAAAAAATATAAATATAATGATTTGAATTGAGATGAGATAATTAAAATAAAATTGAGTAAATTAAAAGAGGGGAGAAGCTATGCAGAAAATGTAAAACAGTAATAAGATATGGAATAGAACATAAAAATGAGCATGAAATTGAATTTGTGTCTGTACGAAGAAATGTAACCCGGGATTACGGTACTTTCAAAAAAGATGTTTTATTTGTATTTTTTTGTGAAAACTCAAATAAAATTGACAAAAAAAAAAAGAAGAAGCCAGGAGAGAAGCAACGTAGAACTAAGGAGAAATTTCTTGAAGTTAGAATAATTAATGAGTGGAACGACTTGCCTCCAACAAGTGGTGAATGCTCCAACACTGGAAGTTTTTAAGAAGAGATTAAACAATCATTTGTCTGGAATAGTGTAGGGTTTCCCACCTGAGCAGGGAGGTGGACTACAAGACCTCCAAGGTCCCTTTCAATTCCATTATTCTGTATTCTGAAGGAAGGAAGGAAGGAAGGAAGGAAGGAAGGAAGGAAGGAAGGAAGGAAGGAAGGAAGGAAGGAAGGAAGGAAGGCTTCCACTGATACTTTAATATATAGCAGGAGACATCACCACCTCTCGAACAGACTCCATTATCTGCATGCTAAATTCTGCAAAGCTTTGTGGCAGAGATCTAAGGTAGCAGAATAAGTACCAAGATAATTTTTACACTTATTTGACTCATTTGTACAAAGGAGAAGACACCAAATTTCCTACAGAAAGGAACACAGAACAATAAGAGCTGAAATTAATCCTGGGCAGTTTTATTATCTTGCATTTCTTTGCTAAAAGTTCTCATTCAATTCAGTAAAAGAGAATTTATTTCAAGATCTCTTTCAAAAGAGCATATAGAACACCAGTAATAATCCCCATGAATTGCATGTCGTGTTTTTAGCATTTATTTAATGGTGAGGAAGTCAAAGAAATGAGAAAGAATGAGAGAACCCTTTCTGCAGAATTCTGGAGCCTTCTTGGCTTCTCACCTTCCAGTTAATCCCAAGAGAAAACCACAAGGAAAGAAATTTTCTCATGAGGCATTTTAGCAACACTGCCACGACTAGAGTAGAATTATGCTCTTGAGAAATGACCAAACTCCCAGGAAACTAGAAAAATTCTCACTGCCCTGAGAGAGATTTAAAGAAGTTGTCCAACCAAATGTTGAAAGACCATTTGTGTTAAAGTTGAAGTCTTTTAGTTTCTCCATGCACAACTGTTCTAGAAAGTTTTTCCTCATGCTCGATTAACCCCAGTAACCTAATCCTAGCCCACCCAAAACTCTACTTTACTTTACTATAGGAAAAATAAGAAGAGGTAGAAGTTGTAGCTGCTTTCATTTGGATCCTTTTTTTGAGGTTAAGCAGACCTTCTGTCATGGTAAAGCAGCTCTTTCAGCATTACGATTGCTTGGAAAAGAGCAATAAGTGGTCCATGTGTACAAAATCCACACTCTCCATGTCATTAATAATAAGGAAACTGTTGTGAATCAATAAAAGTTACTAGCATAAATGCAAATCAGGGTTTGGAAACCTGCACACCTGATTGGCCCTTATACAACAACTAGGGATTGGTCCATAAGTAGTCCCTGATTGGCCACTATTTTGACACTTCTCGTTGGTTATAAGTTTGAACTTGTTGCACATGTCATTGGTTAATAAGGTAGCAGATAACCCTATAAAAGGGTTGCTGTTGCCCATAGCCTTGCTCTGTTCTGTTCTATTTACGATTATTAAAGAGTTGAAGTCACTGGTCAGATGTCTGGTCTCCATTATTCCCCAAACTTAACAGAAATAACTACTTATGTAGCACTGATAGCAGTCCCATTTTCTCCTGACGACCTTCTGAAGAATGCTGTTTGCCAACTGGATTAAATAAGAAGGAAGTAGAGATCCCAGGTAGAGCCAAGAGAAAGGAAAGAAGTATCCCAGGACCATCTTTCACAATCCCACAATTTGCCTACAGGTAATCCTCCACTTGCAACCTTTCAGATTGTAAGAGCTCTAGAGGTGCAGTGGTTAGAATGCAATATTGGAGTCTATCTCTGCCCACAGCCTAGAGTTCGATCCTGACCAGCTCAAGGTTGACTCAACCATCCATCTTTCTGAGGTAAATAAAAGGAGGATCCAGATCGTTGGGAGGGCAAATATGCTGACATTGTAAACTGCTCAGAGAGTGCTATAAAGCACTATGGAGTGGCATATAAGTCTAAGAGCTATTGCTATTTTGAAGTTAACAACAACACTGAAAAAAGTGACCATTTTTCATACCTATGGCCATAGCGGCCTCCCATGATCATGTGACCAAAATTTGGAAACTTGGCTGTTGGCTCGTATTTATGATGGTTGTGTTAGAATATTCATGAACTGGCAGAGACATGGTTAACAAGGTCAGCCAATGGGAGCTGAATTGGGGACTGAGACTGGAAGGAGTCTGGGTGTGGCTTAGCTCTGTGCTCAGCTCTGAAGAAACGAAACTTATCTGTTCTGTTTTAAAGTGAAACTAAACTACTCTCTGCTCTGAAGCTGCTGCTTGTGTTTTGCTTGTGTTACATTGGAAGAATCTACTACTGGTATTGTAAACTTTACTTCAAATGTTATTATGTATATAAAGAAGTTAATGAATCCTGCTGAATCAGTCATCCGTGTGTGCTTTCTGGATTTGAATTTCTGCTGCAAAATCTAACAGGTTGCCCTGTCCTGGGGTCATGTGAGCACGATTAGCAGGACTTTCTCCAAATGCTGTATCTCCAAACTGTATCTCCATAGCCCTAGATATTATTTCACTCTGATCACTGAAAGAACTTCTGAACGTTAAATGTAGAAAGAACTTTTGAGGTCATCTATCAAATCCTTTGTTCAATCAGGGAATCTTACAGTGGGCCATCCATCACTCAAATGCCTCCAATAACACTTTCTCCCGGCAATCTATCTCATGGTCAAATAGCTTTGACTGTTAGAAGTTTCTCCAGTTAATTTAGCCCAAAATCTGCTTTCCTGCAATTTGAACTCATTTGGTTTTGCTTTTTTCTCTCAGATGGGGGAAACCCCAAGGAAATAATGGAACCTCAGGAGATAATTTTTAGCCTGCTGGTATAAGCAATTTCCCCAGGACTCCTAAGAGAGATCAGAGGCATCGCAAGCTGCCATAGTTCTTGCTCTCAAGCCACAAAATCTGCAGTTCTACTTGGAAGTAATGCCAAGCAACCCAATGGGGCTTTCCCTCACCCAAATAAGCATGAAGAGAGTTAGCCTGCAGGCCTTCCCTCCGCCTGTACTTTCACCCAGCCGCTAAATTGTTAGTGCTTTAAATAGTTTTTTTCCAAGACATTAAAAAACAACAAGACAGCTGCCAATCTGTACGGCATATCCTTGTCTGAGCCACCTTAAACTCAACGTGTTCTTAACAAAAAAAACAAGCTAGAGATGTAATTGTTTTGCCAGTTACAACTCACTTGGGCACCATAGTTTGGGGTTGTTGTTTTTTTTTTTAATATCCTGCAGAACACATGCACTGAAGTAAGGAACCAGATGAGAGTAATAAATCCATAACATGATTTTTCTTTATGATAGTTACTAATTGGAAGC